>NC_092039.1:54349831-54649831 GCF_003086295.3 Arachis hypogaea | reverse complement strand
GTATTTATAAGGGAGGGGGAGGGATTTCAAGAGTTTTCAAAGAGATTTGAGAAGATATGGAAAGAATTTGAGAAAATACTTGAGTTTGTGAAGAAGATTTGGAAAGGATTTGAAAAAGATTTGAGAAATAATTTAAAAAATTGTTGGATTATTGAAATTTGAGGGTGAATGATGAAAATTTGTAATATGTTTATATAGAAAATTATGGGTCAAAATATGAAAGTGTGAAAAAAATTTGAAGTGGAAAGCAAAATCTCCTTCCCCTGCCTTTCTGGCGTTAAACGCCCAATTGGTGGCCATTATGGGCGTTTAACACCCAGCCAGGCACCCTGGCTGGCGTTAAACGCCAAAAACCCCTTTATCACTGGTGTTTTGCTGAACGCCCAGGATGCTGCAATTCTGGCGTTAAACGCCCAGAATGGTGCCCATTCTGGCGTTTAACGCCCAAAATGGTGCCCTTACTGGCGTTAGACGCCCAGAATGGTATCCATTCTGGCGTTTAACGCCCAGAGTGCCCTTTACTGGCGTTTTCTTGCCAGCAAACTCCTTTTCTCTGCTTTTTTCACTGAATCCTTCTGTAACTCTGTGAATTCCTTCAATTTTGATGATCAACCTTGAAGAATATATATCGAACTTTTATTAAGTAAAACAAATAACCTGCTAATGACTGGGTTGCATCCTAGCAAGCGCTTCTTTATTGTCTTTAGCTGGACCTTTACTGAGACTCATTCAAGCCTCAGTTTTGAGCATTCCTGCTCAGAATTGCTTTCAAGATAATGTTTGATCCTCTGTCCATTAACAATGAAATTTTTGTCAGAATCAATATCCTGAAGCTCAATATATCCATATGGTTACACTCCTGTAATCACATACGGACCCCTCCACCGGGATTTCAGTTTTCCTGGGAATAGTCTGAGCCTAGAGTTGATGAGCAGAACTTTTTGTCCTGGCTCAAAGACTCTGGATGACAACTTCTTGTCATGCCACTTTTTTGCCTTTTCCTTATAAATTTTTGCATTTTCAAAGGCACTGAGTCTGAATTCCTCTAGCTCATTTAGCTGGAGCAATCTTTTTTTACCAGCTAACTTAGCATCCAGGTTTAGGAATCTGGTTGCCCAGTAGGCTTTATGTTCCAGTTCCACGGGCAGATGACAGGCCTTGCCATACACAATTTGGTATGGAGAGGTTCCTATAGGAGTCTTGAATGCTGTTCTGTATGCCCACAGAGCATCATCTAAGCTCTTTGCCCAATCCTTTCTACGGGCAATTACAGTCCATTCCAGGATTCTTTTTAGCTCTCTATTAGAGACTTCAGCTTGCCTATTTGTCTGTGGATGATACGAAGTTGCTACTTTATGGCTAATTCCATATCGAACCATAGCAGAGTACAGCTGTTTATTGCAGAAATGAGTGCCCCCATCACTGATTAGTACTCTGGGAACACCAAACCTACTGAAGATGTGTTTCTGGAGGAATTTCAGCACAGTCTTGGTGTCATTATTGGGTGTGGCAATTGCTTCTACCCATTTAGATACATAGTCTACTGCCACCAGAATATAAGTGTTTGAGTGTGATGGTGGGAAGGGACCCATTAAGTCAATACCCCATACATCAAACAATTCAATCTCTAAGATCCCTTGTTGAGGCATGGCATAACCATGAGGCAAGTTACCAGCTCTTTGGCAACTGTCACAGTTACGCACAAACTCTCGGGCATCCTTATAGAGAGTAGGCCAGTAGAAGCCACATTGGAGGACTTTTGTGGCTGTTCGCTCACTTCCGAAATGTCCCACGTACTGTGATCCATGGCAATGCCATAGGATCCTTTGTGCTTCCTCTCTAGGTACACATCAGCGGATCATTCCATCTACACATCTCTTAAAGAGATATGGCTCATCCCATAGGTAGTACTTGGCATCTGAAATTAATTTTTTTCTTTGCACCCTGCTGTACTCCTGGGGTATTAACCTCACAGCTTTATTGTTTGCAATATCTGCAAACCATGGTTCTTCCTGAATGGCAAAGAGTTGCTCATCTGGAAAGGTCTCAGAGATCTCAGTAGAGGGGAGGGACGCCCCAGCTACTGGTTCTATCCGGGACAAGTGATCAGCTACCTGGTTCTCTGTCCCTTTTCTATCTCTTATTTCTATATCAAACTCTTGCAGAAGCAACACCCATCTTATGAGCCTGGGTTTTGAATCCTGCTTTGTGAGTAAGTACTAAAGAGCAGCGTGGTCAGTGTACACAATCACTTTTGATCCTACTAAATAGGATCTAAACTTGTCAATGGCATAAACCACTGCAAGTAACTCTTTTTCTGTGGTTGTGTAATTCTTCTGTGCGTCATTTAGAACACGGCTAGCATAATAAATGACGTGCAGAAGCTTGTTGTGCCTCTGTCCCAACACTGCACCAATAGCATGGTCACTGGCATCACACATTAGTTCGAATGGTAATGTCCAATCTGGTGCAGAAATGACTGGTGCTGTGACCAGCTTGGCTTTCAGGGTCTCAAACACCTGCAGACACTCTGTGTCAAACACAAATGGTGTGTCAGCAGCTAGCAGGTTGCTTAGAGGTTTTGTAATTTTTGAAAAATCCTTTATAAACCTTCTCTAGAATCCTGCATGTCCTAGAAAGCTTCTGATTGCCTTAACATTGGCAGGTGGTGGTAATTTTTCAATTACTTCTACCTTTGCTTGATCTACCTCTATTCCCTTGCTTGAAATTTTGTGCCCAAGGACAATTCCTTCAGTCACCATAAAGTGACATTTCTCCCAGTTTAAGACCAGGTTAGTCTCTTGGCACCTTTTCAGGACAAGTGCTAGATGATCAAGACAGGAGCTGAATGAGTCTCCAAATACTGAGAAGTCATCCATGAGACTTCCAGGAACTTCTCTACCATATCAGAAAAGATGGATAGCATGCACCTCTAAAAAGTTGCAGGTGCATTGCATAGACCAAAAGGTATTCTTCTGTAAGCAAATACGCCAGAAGGACAGGTGAATGCTATTTTCTCTTGATCTTGAGGATCCACTGCAATTTGATTATAGCCTGAATAGCCATCCAAAAAGCAGTAATGATCATGACCCGCTAGTCTTTCTAGCATCTGGTCTATGAATGGTAAAGGAAAATGATCCTTTCTGGTGGCTGTATTGAGCCTTATATAATCAATACACATACGCCACCCTGTAACTGTTCTTGTAGGAACCAGTTCATTCTTTTCATTATGAACCACTGTCATGCCTCCCTTCTTCGGGACAACTTGAACAGGGCTCACCCAGGGGCTATCAGAAATAGGATAAATAATCCCAGCCTCTAGTAACTTAGTGACCTCTTTCTGCACCACCTCCTTCATGGTTGGATTTAGCCGCCTTTGTGGTTGAACCACTGGCTTGGCATTATCCTCCAATAGGATCTTGTGCATGCATCTTGCTGGGCTAATGCCCTTAAGATCACTTATGGACCATCCAAGAGCTATCTTGTGTGTCCTTAGCACCTGAATTAGTGCATCCTCTTCCTGTGAATTTAAAGCAGAGCTTATGATCATTGGAAAAGTGTCACCTTCTCCCAGAAATGCATACTTCAGGGATGGTGATAGTGGTTTGAGCTCAGGTTTGGGAGGCTTATCCTCTTCTTGAGCAACTTTTAGAGGTTCTTTTATTTCCTCTGGTTCCTCCTAATTAGGCTGAACATCTTTAAAGATGTCCTCTAGCTCTAATTCGAGACTCTCATTCATATTGATCTCTTCCACCAAAGAGTCAATAATATCAGCGCTCATGCAGTCATTTAATGTGTCTGGATGCTGCATAGCTTTGACAACATTTAACTTGAACTCATCCTCATTGACTCTCAGTGTCACTTCCCTTTTTTGTACATCAATAAGAGTGCGTCTCGTAGCTAGGAAGGGTCTTCCTAGGATGAGAGTTACACTCTTGTGCTCCTCCATTTCCAGCACTACAAAGTCAGTGGGAAAGGCAAATGGCCCAACCTTGACAATCATGTCTTCAATTATGCCTGATGGATATTTAATGGAGCCATCAGCAAGTTGGAGACATATCCGGGTTGGTTTGACTTCTTCAGTCAACCCAAGCTTTCTGATAGTGGTTGCAGGTATCAGGTTGATACTTGCTCCAAGGTCACATAGGGCTGTCTTGGTACAAGCACCTTCTAATGTGCATGGTATCATAAAGCTTCCTGGATCTTGAAGCTTCTCTGGTAAGCTTTTCAGAATGACTGCACTGCATTCTTCAGTGAGAAACACCTTTTCCGTTTCTCTCCAATCCTTCTTATGACTTAAGATCTCTTTCATGAACTTAGCATAAGAGGGTATTTGCTCAAGTGCCTCTGCAAACGAAATCTTTATTTCAAGAGTCCTGAGATAGTCTAAAAAGCGGGCAAATTGTTTATCCTATTCCGCTTGGCAGAGTTTCTGAGGATAAGTCATCTTGGCTTTATATTCTTTAACCTTAGTTGCTGCAGGTTTATTCCCTGCAGAGGTGGTTGGAGAAGCCTTCTTAGAGGGGTTACTATCAGCACTCTCAGGTGTCTGATTCCTCATTGACATTTGAACGCCAGGACTGATGCAGGATGGGCGTTTAACACCAGCTTTCCACCCTTTTCTGGCATTTAAACACCAGAACTGGGCAAGGAATGGGCGTTTAACGCCAACTTTCCCCCTTTTCTGGCATTTGAACGCCAGAAGTATTCCTCTCTGGGCTCTTACTGTCCTCAGAGGGATTTTGCGCAGTGGTTTGGTTATCCTCTATCAGTTGTTCCTTTCTTGGCTTTCTGCTGCTTTGAGTTGATACATTCAATGTCTTCCCACTCCTTAATTTAACAGCTTGGCATTCTTCTGTTATCTGTTTAGATAGCTGCTGTTTTGTCTGATTCAACTGTGCTTCCAAATTCTGGTTAGCATTTTTAGTTTCTTGGAGCATCTCTTTAAACTCTGCTAATTGTTTTGTCATCAGGAGTAATTGTTGATTAAGTTCAACAATCTGTTCTTGAGGATTAGGATCAGTAGTTACTGCCATAGCTTCTTCTTTTATAGAGGACTCACTGCCAGTAGTTACTGCCATATCTATGAGCTCTTGAGCCTCTTCAATCATCTTCCTCATGTGTATAGATCCACCAGCTGAGTGGTCTAAGAACATCTGAGCTCTTTCTGTATGCCCATAGTAGAAGATGTCTAACTGTACCCACTCTGGAAACATTTTAGAGGGGCATTTCCTTAGCATATCTCTATACCTCTCCTAGGCATTATAAAGTGATTCATTATCCTCTTGTTTAAAGCCTTGGATGTCCAGCCTTAGCTGTGTCATCCTTTTTGGAGGGTAAAATTGATTCAAGAATTTGTCTGATAACTGTCTCCATGTTTTTATGCTTGCTGTGGGTTGGTTATTCAATCACCTCTTAGCTTGATCTTTTACAGCGAATGGAAATAGTAACAATCTGTAGACATCCTGATCTACTTCTTTATCACGTATTGTGTCAGCAATTTGTAAGAACTGTACCAGAAACTCAGTAGGTTCTTCCTGTGGAAGACCGGAATACTGGCAATTTTGCTGCACCATGATAATGAGTTGAGGTTTTAGCTCAAAGCTGCTTGCTTTAATGGGAGGTATACAGATGCTACTCCCATATGCAGCTATAATGGGGTTAGCATATGACCCCAGAGTCCTTCGGGACTGCTCAATTCCACTTAGATCCATGATGGATAAAGGGAGTTGATGTGGATATTATTTTATTTTATTATTATTATTATTTTTTTATTTTAATTAAAAGTAACCGAAAATAATAAAATAAAATAAATGAAAGATAAAATAAAAATTCAAAAACCAAAAGAGAATAAAATCAAAGCAAATTGAAAACTAAATTAATTAATTAATTAAAAAGATTTTGGAATTAGCAATTAAAAAGATATGAATGAAAATTATTTTTGAAAAAGATTTAAAAAAATCAATTTTTGAATTTAGAATTTTGACTTGACTAAAAAAATATGTTTTTGAAAATTAATGCAAAATTTCAAAAATTTAAAATAAGACACAAAGAAGACACCAAACTTAGATTTTTTTTTTTTAAAATAAAGAAAGAACTAAGGACATGCAATTTCGAAAATTTTAAAGAAAATAAAAGCATGCAATTGACATCAAACTTAAAATATAAAACTAAACTCAAATAAAAGACTCTAAACAACAAAAATAAAATATTCCTAATCTAAGCAACAAAATAAACCGTCAGTTGTCCAAACTCGAACAATCCCCGGCAACGGCGCCAAAATCTTGGTGCACGAAATCACAATCACACTTACGTGAACTGGGTCTGCACAACTAACCAGCAAGTGAACTGGGTCGTTTAAGTAATACCTTACGTGAGTAAAGGTCGATCCCACAGAGATTGTCGGCTTGAAGCAAGCTATGGTTATCTTGTAACTCTTAGTCAGGATATCAATAATTCTCAGATTACTTGTTTTGCAGTAATGGAGAACAGGTTGAGGTTTTGGAGATGCTCTATCTTCTGAATCTCTGCTTTCCTACTGTCTTCTTCTTCATGCACGCAAGGCTCTTTCCATGGCAAGCTGTATGTAGGGCATCACCGTTGTCAATGGCTACAGTCCCGTCCTCTCAGTGAAAATGTTCAACGTGCTTTGTCACAGCACGGCTATTCATCTGTTGGTTCTCGATCATGTCAGAATAGAATCCAGTGATTCTTTTGTGTCTGTCACTAACGCCCCACAATCACGAGTTTGAAGCTCGCCACAGTCATTCAATCCCTGAATCCTACTCAGAATACCACAGACAAGGTTTAGACCTTCCTGATTCTCAAGAATGGCCGCCAATGGATTCTAGCTTATACCACGAAGATTCTGATTAAGGAATCCAAGAGATATCCACTCAATCTAAGGTAGAACGGAGGTGGTTGTCAGGCACACGTTCATAGGTGAGAATGATGATGAGTATCACGGATCGTCACATTCATCAAGTTGAGGAACAAGTGATATCTTAGAATAGAAGCAAGCGTGATTGAATGAAAAACAGTAGTAATTGCATTAATCCATCAAGACACAGTAGAGCTCCTCACCCCCAACCATGGGGTTTAGAGACTCATGCCATAGAAGATACAATGAAACGTGTAAAGTGTCATAAGGTCCAGATACAATAGCAAAAAGTCCTATTTATAGTGAACTAGTGACCTAGGGTTTACAAGAATGAGTAAATGATGTAAAAATCTACTTCTGGGGTCCACTTAGTGTGTGCTTAGGCTGAGCATTGAAGCTTTCATGTGTAGAGACTTTTCCTGGAGTTAAACGCCAGCTTTTGTGCCAGTTTGGGCGTTTAACTCCAACTTTTGTGCCAATTCTGGCGTTAAACGCCGGGAATTCTGAAGCTGATTTGGAACACCGGTTTGGGCCATCAATTCTTGGGCAAAGTATGGACTATTATATATTTCTGGAAAGTCCAGGATGTATACTTTCCAACGCAATTGAGAGCGCGCCAATTGGGCTTTCGTAGCTCCAGAAAATTCACTTCGAGTGCAGGGAGGTCAGAATCCAACAGCATCTGCAGTCCTTTTTCAGCCTCTGAATCAGATTTTTGCTCAGGTCCCTCAATTTTAGCCAGAAAATACCTGAAATCACAAAAAAACACAAAAACTCATAGTAAAGTCCAGAAATGTGATTTTTAATTAAAAAATAATAAAAACATAATAAAAAGTAACTAAAACATACTAAAAATATACTAAAACCAATGCCAAAAAGCGTATAAATTATCCGCTCATCACTGGGCATCGTCACAAACGCCACAGAAAAGGAATGGGCATGGCACGCCAGCATCAGGGCGTGGCACGCCCGTAGCAAATTCCAGAGGGCAATGATGAAGGGCACAAGAAGGGTGTGGCACGCCAAGCTGGGCGTGGCACGCCAACTCATCAACCAGAAAAGGAATTCACTAGGGCGTGCCACTTGGTGTTGAAGGCGTGGCACGCCAAGCTCTCATCATCACTTGGGCGTGCCACTTGAGGACCTGGGCGTGGCACACCAAGCTAATGGAGTCACATTAAAGTGGGCGTGCCACTTGAGCATCAAGGGCGTGACACGCTAATACGAGTTTCCAGAGAAGAGGTCAAAGGCCCAAGCACTTGCGCGTGCCAGTTGGTGTCGAAGGCGTGGCACGCCAAGCTCTCATCATCACTTGGGTGTGCCACTTGAAGACTCAGGCGTGGCACGCCGACACCAGAAAAGGCCAAGCAAAGTTAGGCGTGCCACTTGAGGTCGAAGGCGTGGCACACCAGCTCTTATTTATTCACCTAGGTGTGCCACTTGAATGCTGGGTGTGCCACAGCAGCTACTGGAACGAAGAGGGATAATGGGCGTGGCACGCCAGTTATATTTTCCAGAGAGGTAAAGAAGCCTGCACAATGAGCATGGCATGCGAGACCCTCGGCGTGGCACGCCAGTTATATTTTTCAGAGAGGGAGATAGGAGGATAACCATATGGGCGTGCCACTTGAGGTCGAAGGCGTGGCACGCCAGCATCACCGATCAACAAGAAGAAGACTTGGGCATGCCACTTGAGTTCTGGGCATGGCACGCCAACGGAGGAACCAAGCACACAAATGAGCTAGTTCAACTTTCCAGAAACAAAAAGAAGAAGGAGAAGGCATGGGCGTGCCACTTGAACTCAAAGGTGTGGCACGCCAGGCTAACCAAGGTTTAAAAGAAGGGCTGGGCATGCCACTTGAGCTCGAAGACGTGGCACGCCAGGCTACACAAGTGCTTAAAGAACCCTGGGCATGCCACTTGAGCTCGAAGGCATGGCACACCAGGGATGCCAATTTTAGGGGCGTGCCACTTGAAGAGTTGGGCGTGGTGCGCCAAGCCAAAATTGGAGCTAGGCATGGCACGCCACTGAAGCGCCAGTCACACGCCAGCCACTGGAGGTCGTGTTTATTGAGTTTTCTTTTTCTCTCCAATTGTAATTTTCATTTCCTTTTTGTATATTCTTAATTCTAGTAATAAGAGTTGTATAAATAACCCCTAGAAGTATTGAGAAGGGGGTTGTTGGGTAGTAGCTTTTATTAAAAGCATAGTTAGATTTACTTTTCATCTTCTTCCATCTCTTGTACTTTTCTCTTTAGCTCTGAGTAGCTAACTTCCCTCTCATTGAGAGAGGGAGCTCTGTTGTACTTGATGGATTAATGATAGTAAATTTCTTTTTCTCTTCATCTTTTCTTTGATTTGCTAGAAAGAATTTTGTTTTAATGATTAGTGTTCAATCATCTTGGGAAAGAGGTTGAATGCAAAATAGGTTTCATGGGAACCTTGGAAAGGGAAACATGAAACCATGCTTGAAATTCCTTCTCACACTTGAGTAGAATCTGGATTTTGGTGATTGGATATGGTGACATATAATCCACCCACTACTTGTACAATCAGGGACCAAGCATATCTCTCTTCATGAGCAATTAGACCAAGGAATTGGCTGATTATCAAGATTTGAGAGATTGATTCACCAAGGGATTAGGACTCAATCAATCATGATTGCCAAGAGGTTAATGAGTTGCATGATTGAAGATGAGATGAGCTGGATTTAATCCAAAGAGAACAACATCTCCTGATCTCAATGAATTCCCTCTATTCTTATCTTACCCATTCTTTATAGCTTTCTTTACATTCTATTAATCCCCATTCCCATTTACAATTAAGTCATTTATGATTTTGCACTTTATGTTCTTGCCATGTCCCTTTCTGCACTTTACTACTTCTGTTTATTTTGGAGTCATTTACATTCCTGCTTATTTACAATTCTGTAATCACACTCTATATTACTCAGCTTAACTAATTTACCGATTAATTAAAATTGCTCAAATATACCAATCTCTGTGGATACGATCCCACTCCACTGTGGGTTATTACTTGACGATAATTTTGGTGTGCTTGCCAAAAGAACTGATTCATGATTTTATATGGGGAGTGAATTCTGTCCGTCAAGTTTTATGGTGCCGTTGTCGGGAATTGGTTTGAATTTGACAATGACTTAATTGATGGGAAGCTAGATTAAGCATTTTAATTACCTTGTTACTTCTTTCTTAGTTCTTTAATTTTCGCCTTTCCTATTTTGTTTATTTTCACTTTGATCATTTTAGTTATTCATTGTTCATATTTCTATTTTTTTACTGCTCTAGTAACTGTTTGATTAATTGCATCAACCAAACTAACCACTAATCTCAACAAGATTTTTTTTTCTACTTCACCTGTCCTCTGCTTGCTGCTGTTGAATGTATGACAGGTAGAAGGGGAGAAACTTCATCCTCCTTCGATAGTGAACCTGAGAGGACCTTCTTTAGATAAAGGAGAGAAGCAAGAAGCAAAGGCATAGTTAGAGAGGAAGTAGTAGAAGAAGATCTGGGAGCTACTATGGAGGAAGAGGTGCATAACTGTTCATACCCCAGGTCAAGCTGTCCGACCCGGGATGTTTGGTGATAAAGCGACCGACCTGTTCAGGTCAGACTATCCGACCTCTTCTTAAAGAGCTCAGCCAAATTGCTAGGAAAGCCTAGAAAAGGGCCCAAATAGAAGAACATGACCCAAATCCAAAGGCAGCCCAAGCCTACAGAGAGAAGGGCAGTTCCCTTGAAGATAAGATGACCTCACTCAATGATAAGATAAGATAACTAACTTATCTTATCTAAGAAGGTCGCTCTACACCATTATAAATACACTTGAGCACCCAGGTATAACTCATACTCTGATTCTACTAACAACCTGTTTAATACCCTTGCTAACTTAAGCATCGGAGTCCCTTACAGGTACCCCCACCCTCCGGTGATGAAGGATCAGCACCATCACCAAGTCCAACAGGTCAGACACAACAGCTCCGACCAGTACAGAAGATCTCATCCGAGATCGACCTACAGTTTCAGGTAACCTTCGGAACATTGGCGCCGTTGCCGAGGAACTTGTAAGTCATCCCATCATCATGGCGGACGACCATGACAACGACCACAATTTAGATCTAGAGGATAGAATGCTGCACAAAAACGCGAACAATACACCAAAGGATACTTCTCAACTTAACAACAAGAAGATTCTCCAAACACAAAAGCCATGGAGGTGCTTCAAGACCGTTTGAAGCAACTTGAAGAAGAAGCCCTACGTCAACGAGAGGCTGAGAAAGACCTACAAAAAGAAATAAGGCGACGCCGGGAATTAGAAGATAAAATCCTAAAACTCGAAGCCGATCTCAAGACCAAAGCCAACTGATCCCCTCATGAAGATAGCTCTAGCAAGGAACAAGATCCATTCACCAAGGATATCATGAAGACTAAGATCCCAAAAGACTTCAAACTCTTGGACATGACTTTGTACTACGATACTACAGATCCCGGCCATCACCTCAGCAATTTCAGAAGTAAAATGTACCTCACCGACACCTCAGATGCAGTTCGTTGCAAAGCCTTTCCGACTACTTTAACAAAGACGGTAATTAGATGGTTCGACCATCTACCTCCTTGGTCCGTCTCGTGTTTCGATGACTTAGCCAAGAAGTTTTTGGCCAGATTCTCCATCCAAAAGGACAAGACTAAGCACGCCCCAAGTCTATTAGGAATCAGGTAAGGAGAACGGGAAACTCTCCGTAACTACATGGAAAGATTCAACAAAAAACGTGCCTGGACATACAGAGTCTACCAACAGAGGCTGCCATTATGGGCCTCATCAATGGCTTGCGAGAGGGACCTTTTAGCCAATCTATATCAAAAAAATACCCCACATCTCTGAACGAAGTGCAAGAACGAGCAGAGAAGTACATCAACATAGAGGAAAACTCTTGACTAGGAGAGACCTCAATGAGTGTTTTGATTTAAAAAATGTCAGAAAAACTAGTAAGAGAATGGAAGCTAGATCGGTATCTGGCCACCCAGGACGATGAGCAAAGAAAAAGAAGAAGAGAATAAGATGTCGGACGAACCGAGCGATCATCTCGTATACCAGAAAAACACGTCCACATGATACACGGCGGATTTGCAGGGGGAGGAATCTCCAAATCATCTCGCAAAAGACATCTTAAAGAAATATATCATGTTGAAGGGAAGGAGGAAGCAGCCGACATCCCCACGATTACTTTCACCAAAGAAGATGCATCCAGTATCATTGATAAACCACTATTTTATGGTTTATCTTGTGCTCAATTGAGTGGTTTTTATCAACTCTTTACCCACTTATTTATACTATTTGCATGGTTTTACATTTGCCTTCCTAATTATGTGCTTTGATTGAAAACATGCTTCTTTGGTCTTAATTTTGATATGTTCAATCCTCTCTTATTACCATTAGATGCCTTGATATGTGTGTTAAGTATTTTCAGAGATTACAGGGCATGAATGGCTCAGATGATGGAAATGAAGCATGTAAAAGTGGAAGGAATACAAGAAGTTGGAGAAACTGCTATGCTATCCAGCCTGACCTCTTTGCACTCAAACGGCTATAACTTTAGCTACAGAGGTCCAAACGACGCGGTTCCAGATGCGTTGGAAAGCTAATGTCCGAGGCTTCGATTTGATATATAATTTGCCATAGCTGCCCCGACGCCAGGCAACGCAAACGCGTGAGTCACGCGGACGCGTGACCTGGCAGGAACGCAACCCGTGCGGCCGCGTGAGCCATGCGGCCGCGTCACTTGTCCGCGACCTGTACGAACCAAAAAGCGCTGGAAGTGATTTCTAAGCTATTTCTGACCCAGTTTTCGGCCCAGAGAACACAAATTAGAGGCTATAGAGTGGGGGAATGCATCCATTCATAATCATGCTTTTCATAATTCACTTTTCATGTTTTAGATGTAGTTTTAGAGAGGAGAGAACCTCTCCTCTCTCTCTCTTAGGATTAGGATTTAGGACTTTTCTTAGTTTTAAGAGTGACTCTCGATCCCAGGTTCTTTATTTTTATTTATCCCAATTTAATTTATGAACTCTTCCATGTTACAGATTACTCTTTTAAATTATTGTTATTTGAGGTATTTCAGTTTAATATTGTTTTCTTTTATTTACATGATTATTGCTTCCCATCTAAAGGAATTTTTATTCTAGCAG
Source organism: Arachis hypogaea (assembly GCF_003086295.3). NCBI lineage: Eukaryota > Viridiplantae > Streptophyta > Magnoliopsida > Fabales > Fabaceae > Arachis > Arachis hypogaea. The sequence continues at coordinate 54,636,745 of NC_092039.1, read as the reverse complement.
CTTCAATTTCCTTTCCTTTTGGTTTTAGTTAAGAAATCAATAACTCAGGAAGTTATCCAACTCAACAGCATAATTGATAATTGTTATCTCCTCTAATTGAATTGAACTTTAATAATCCCAATCTTTTCTTAGGAATTAACTCGGATTTGAAAATCAAACTAATTAGTCACTTGACCTTCCTCTGATTTAAGTAAGGGTCAACTAAGTGAATTTAAGATTCAATTTTTATTATCATTGATAAGGATAATTCGGTCTGGACTTCCAATTTCTTATACCTTGCCAAGAGATTTTATTGTTATTATTTTATTTTATTTTATTTGTCATTCAACATATTCCCTCCTTACCTCCTAAACCCCAATTTACAACTCATAACCAATAATAAGAACATACCTCCCTGCAATTCCTTGAGAAGACGACCCGAGGTTTAAATACTCGGTTAACAATTTTTAAGGGGTTTGTTACTTGTGACAACCAAAACATTTCTATGAAAGAACTTTTGAAGGTTTAGAACTATACTTGCAACGAGGATTTATCCGCAAATTTCTAGACCACGCAAAATTTCTCTCATCAAAATGGCGCTGTTGCCGGGGAATTGCAAACGTGTGCCTTATTATTGGTTATTGTAAATATTTTTCAAAAAAAAATTTTCTTTCAAATTTCAGATTTTAAAACTTTTATCTTATCTTATCTTTTTTTTTTAAAATCATATCTTTTTTAAAATCTGTTCTTATCCTTTTTCAAAAATTATATCTTTTTCAAAATATTTTCTTTTTATTAGTTTTTATTTTTATTTTCCCTCACTACTATGAACTCTCACCCCTTTGGCTATGAGTCTGGTTATAATTATGTTGCAGGAAGAGGAAACTATAATGAAAATAGGCATCAAGGTTGGAACAATCAAAGATGGGAGGAGTGATGAGCGGATAATTTATACGCTTTTTGGCATTATTTTTAGAATGTTTCTAGTATGTTTTAGTTAGTTTTTAGTATATTTTTATTAGTTTTTAGTTAAAATTCACTTTTCCGGACTTTACTATGAGTTTGTGTGTTTTTCTATAATTTCAGGTAGTTTCTGGCTGAAATTGAGGGACCTGAGCAAAAATCTGATTCAGAGGCTGAAAAGGATTGCAGATGCTGTTGGATTCTGACCTCCCTGCACTCGAAGTGGATTTTCTGGAGTTAAAGAAGCCCAATTGGCGCGCTATCAATGGCGTTGGAAAGTAGACATCTTGGGCTTTCCAGCAATATATAATAGTCCATACTTTGCCCAAGACTTGATGGCCCAAACCGGCGTTTCAAATCAGCTCAAGAATGCCCGGCGTTAAACGCCGGAACTGGCACAAGAATGTGAGTTAAACGCCCAAACTGGCACAAAAGCTGGCGTTTAACTCCAAGAGAAGTCTCTACACGAAAATGCTTCAATGCTCAGCCCAAGCACACACCAAGTGGGCCCGGAAGTGGATTTTTATGTCATTTACTCATCTTTGTAAACCTTAGGCTACTAGTCCTTTATAAATAGGACCTTTCGCTATTGTATTTTCATCTTTTGATCACTGGAATCTTTTGATCACTTTTAGATCTTAGATCAGATCTTGGTTCTTCTGGTTCCCTCTCTGGGGCCGAAGCCAATGATCAATTTTGTTCTTATGTATTTTCAACGGTGGAGTTTCTACACACCATAGATTAAGGTGTGGAGCTCTGCTGTACCTCGAGTATTAATGCAATTACTATTGTTCTTATATTCAATTCAGCTTGTTCTTGTTCTAAGATATCACTTGTTCCTCAACTTGATGAATGTGATGATCCGTGACACTCATTATCATTCTCACCTATGAACGTGTGCCTGACAACCACCTCCGTTCTACCTTAGATTGAGTGGATATCTCTTAGATACCTTAGTCGGAATCTTCGTGGTATAAGCTAGAATTGATGGCGGCATTCAAGAGAATCCGGAAGGTCTAAACCTTGTCTGTGGTATTCTGAGTAGGATTCAATGATTGAATGACTGTGACGAGCTTCAAACTCCTAAAGGCTGGGCGTTAGTGACAGACGCAAAAGAATCACTGGATTCTATTCCAACCTGATTGAGAACCGACAGATGATTAGCCGTGCCGTGACAGGGTGCGTTGAACATTTTCACTGAGAGGATGGGAGGTAGCCAATGACAACGGTGAAACCCTACATACAGCTTGCCATGGAAAGGAGTAAGAAGGATTGGATGAAGACAGTAGGAAAGCAGAGAGATGGAAGGGACAAAGCATCTCCATACGCTTATCTGAAATTCCCACCAATGAATTACATAAGTATCTCTATCTTTATCTTTATGTTTTATTCATCATCCATAATCATTTGGGTTTGCCTGACTAAGATTTACAAGGTGACCATAGCTTGCTTCATACCAACAATCTCTGTGGGATCGACCCTTACTCGCGTAAGGTTTATTACTTGGACGACCTAGTACACTTGCTGGTTAGTTGTGCGAAGTTGTGATAAAGAGTTGAGATTACAATTGTGTGTACCATGTTGATGGCGCCATTGATGATCACAATTTCGTGCACCAAGTTTTTGGCGCCGTTGCCGGGGATTGTTCGAGTTTTCGGCAAGCTTTTGGTCCGGTAACATGAGTGCCAAATTTTTTATCCGGCAACAGCACCAAGTTTTTGGCGCCGTTGCCGGGGATTGTTCGAGTTTTCGGCAAGCTTTTGGTCCGGTAACATCAGTGCCAAATTTTTGATCTGGCAACAGCACCAAGTTTTTGGCGCCGTTGCCGGGGATTGTTTGAGTTTGGACAACTGACGGCTCATCTTGTTGCTTAGATTAGGTATTTTTCTTCAAAGTTTTTAAGAATGAATTCTAGAGTTTCATGATGATCTGTTGAAATCTGGCTGGCTGTGAAGCCATGTCTAATCTTATTGGACCGAGGTTTCAACTTATCATCACAAGAGCTTATTGATTTCTATCAATTTTGCTGTTGAGAGCAATGATCTGCTGAGGCTTGGTTGGCCATTGGCCATGTCTAGTGTTTTGGATCGGAGCTTTCTTTGAAAGCTTGGCTAGCTGTGAAGCCATGTCTAATTCCTGGACCGGAGCTTTAGACTAACATTGCATGATTCCTGAAATTCTTATTAAAAATTTTGAATCTCTTTATTTTCTTTTTTCACTTAATTTTTGAAAAATTCAAAAAAAAAATTTACAAAATCATAAAAAACCAAAAATATTGTATATTTCTTGTTGAGTCTAGAGTCTCATTTTAAGTGTGGTGTCAATTGCATGTTTTTGTTTTTCTTGCATTCATTCATGTGTCTTAAGTGATCTTCAAGATGTCTTGATGATTTACTTACTCTGATCTTTAATTCTCTTGTCTTGAGTATTTTTGTTGTTTGTCATATGCATTCTCAACTTGTTAGTGTCAGTAGTATACAAACTTCTAAGTTTGGTGTCCTGCATGCATTGTTTATTTGATTTTAGTTGCATTTTGATTATTCCTCATCATTAAAAATCCAAAAATATTTTTTATTTGTGTCTTTTCAAGTCAATAATACAGAGAATTGAAGATTCAGAACATACAGCAGAGGAATTACACAGAAAAAGCTGGGCGTTCAAAACGCCCAGTAAGGAAGGCAAACTGGCGTTTAAACGCCAGCCAGGGTGCCTGGCTGGGCGTTTAACGCCCAAAAGGGTAGTGGTTTGGGCGTTAAACGCCAGAATGTGCACCATTCTGGGTGTTTAACGCCAGGATGGCACAAGAGGGAAGATTTCGTTTTCAAATCAATTTTTTTTTAGTTTTCAAAATTTTTCAAAATCAAATCTTTTTCAAATCATATCTTTTCAATCAAATCTTTTTCAAAATCAATTTCTTTCCATTTTCAAAAATACATGCTATCAATTAATGATTTGATTCAACATTTCAAGTATGTTGCCTTTTTTGTTGAGAAAGGTTTAATGTTTGAATCATATCTTTTCTTGTTAGCCAAGTCATTAATTTTTAAAATCAAATCTTTTTAAATTGTTTTTCAAATCATATTTTCTCAATCACATCTTTTTTAAACCATAACTTTTCAATCATATCTTTTTAATCACATCTTTTTCAAAATAGTTTTCAAATCATATCTTTTTAATTTCTAACTTCAAAATCTTTTTCAAAAATCACTTGATTTCTTTTCCACCCTTGGTTTTCGAAAATCAATTAGTGTTTTTGAAAATGTTTTCAAAATATTTTACTTAATTTTCGAAAATTTCTTCCCCTCTTCTCACATCCTTCTATTTATGGACTAACACTATTCCTTAATGCACAATTCAAACTCCATCTTCTTTGATAAGTTCGAATTCTTCTACTTTTGCCTTCTATTTTTCTTTTCCTCTGACACCTCAAGGAATCTCTATACTGTGACATAGAGGATTCCATATTTCCTTGTTTTCTTCTCTTTCATATGAGCAGGAGCAAAGACAAAAGCATTCTTGTTGAGGCTGACCCTGAACCTGAAAGGACCTTGAAGCGAAAACTAAGAGAAGCTAAGGCACAACTCTCTGTAGAGGACCTAACAGAAATCTTCAAAGAAGAATAACCCATGGCAGCCGAAAACAACAACAATGCCAACAATGCAAGGAAGGTGCTGGGTGACTTTACTGCACCTACTCCTGACTTCTATGGGAGAAGCATCTCTATCCCTGCCATTGGAGCAAACAACTTTGAGCTTAAGCCTCAATTGGTTTCTCTAATGCAACAGAATTGCAAGTTCCACGGACTTCTATTGGAAGATCCTCATCAGTTTTTAGCTGAGTTCTTGCAAATCTGTGACACTGTCAAGACTAATGGGGTTGACCCTGAGGTCTACAAACTTATGCTATTCCCTTTTGCTGTAAGAGACAGAGCTATGACATGGTTGGACTCACAACCTAAAGAAAGCCTAAACTCTTGGGAAAAGCTAGTCAATGCCTTCTTGGCAAAGTTCTTTCCACCTCAAAAATTGAGTAAGCTTAGAGTGGAAGTCCAAACCTTCAGACAGAAGGAAGGAGAATCCCTCTATGAAGCTTGGGAAAGATACAAACAATTGGTCAGAAAGTGTCCCTCTAATATGCTTTCTGAATGGAGCATCATAGGTATTTTCTATGATGGTCTGTCTGAACTGTCCAAGATGTCATTGGATAGCTCTGCTGGAGGATCTCTTCATTTGAAGAAGACGCCTACAGAAGCTCAAGAGCTGATTGAAATGGTTGCAAATAACCAATTCATGTACACTTCTGAAAGGATTCCTGTGAACAATGGGACAAATCAGAAGAAAGGAGTTCTTGAGATTGATACTCTGAATGCCATATTGGCTCAGAACAAAATATTGACCCAGCAAGTCAATATGATTTCTCAAAGTATGTCTGGAATGCAAAATGCACCAGGCAGTACTAAGGAAGCTTCATCTGAAGAAGAAGCTTATGATCCTGAGAACCCTTCAATGGAAGAGGTGAATTACATGGGAGAACCCTATGGAAACACTTATAATCCTTCACGGAGAAATTATCCAAATCTCTCATGGAAGGATCAATAGAGACCTCAACAAGGTTTCAACAACAATAATGGTGGAAGAAACAGGTTTAGCAATGGCAAGCCTTTTCCACCATCTTCTCAGCAACAGACAGAGAAATCTAAGCAGAACCACTCTGACTTAGCAACCATGGTCTCTGATCTAATCAAAACCACTCAAAGTTTCATGACTGAAACAAGGTCCTCCATTAGAAACTTGGAGGCACAAGTGGATCAGCTGAGCAAGAAAATTACTGAACTCCCTCCTAGTACTCTTCCAAGCAATACAAAAGAAAATCCAAAAGGAGAGTGCAAGGCCATTGATGACATGTCATCATATACCTATTTTTCTATGCTTTTTCATACAAGAAATTGATGATTAGTGCTTAAATATTGCATTCTTTTGTACTTAATTGGAATATTTTCTTGATATTTTAATTTTATAAATCTTGTAGAAAATAAGAAGAAAAAGAAGCAAAGAAGCACAAAAAAAGGAGAAAAAAAGAGCTTTGGGGTACACTTTGAAGTTGGGGTACACTTGGGAGCCTTAGGCCACGCTTTTAAAAGCGTGGCCCATGACCAAATCAAGGAAGGAAGCAGCCAGCACGCACACTACCCTGCCCTTGCCAAGGGCAGGGCAGAATCGTGATGCACATTGAGGTTGGAAGCAAGAATTTCGCTAAGGTAAAATCTGGGCGCTCACAGCATGACCATGCCTCCTTCAAAGGGCTATAACTTGAGCTACAGACGTCCAATTGATGTGCTTCTAGTTGCGTTGGAAAGCTGACATTCAGAGCTTTCCAACGATATATAGAAATCTATATTTGGCATACAATTCTGGCAGGAACGAAAGGCATCTTTAAGGGCCATGAGGAAGCAAGGAATTAAGCCTCACTTTGGTACCAAGAAAGCCAAGGAAAATGGGTAGCGTGTGTAGCATCCAAGTTTCGAACTCGGGATTTCAAAGTAGAAACACTGCCCTGCCCTCCGCGAGGGCAGGGCAGCATTTTGTTGTGGCACAATTCTGGCGCACCAAGGCACCATTCTGGCGCACCACGGCATCATCTGGCAGCACCAGCAGCGCACCACAGCACCAATCTGGCGCACCAGAATTTTCTGCCCTGCCCTCCGCGAGGGCAGGGCAGCATCCTGCAGCACACACCAACGCACCACGCCCGCACCAAGGCTGCACGCATCAATTTTCTGCCCTGCCCTCCACAAGGGCAAGGCAGCTTCCTAGGAGTGTCATGGGCCAAAAATCAACCAAAATTCAATTTAATTCAATTCCTCACCAAATTGAATCAAGGCCAACCAAACCCATTTCTGTTCAAATCCAAAGCAAGCTAAGCCCACATCATCACTCAAAGGCACATGGATCAATTAAAGTAGGATTTTCATTTTTGTAATTTGTTTTAATTTCATTTTCATTTTTCATTTTTAAAGCCTATATAAAGGCATCATTTTCATCTATTGTAGGGAGCCCCATTAGAGAATATTTGAGTGCAGCTCCATTAGAAAGCTCTCTTAGTTTTCATTCTTGCTTTGGATCTTGGGTGAAGAATTGAAGAACTTCTGTTTCAATCTCACCTTGAGATCTCTTCTTTAATTTTCTGCATAATTGAATTCTACTTTCTGTTCATTTCTTCTTCTTCTACAATTTCTGCAATTTGCTTTCCTTTATTTCTTTTGCAATTGTTGCTGTTGGATCAAGGAAGGGAGTGAGATCTAGACTTGTTTTCTAGTCTCTTTGATTCCTTGAGATCTTCAATTTTATTTTGCAATTGAGTTGAGTTCTTGGCAGCTCTTCTGTTTTTACTGTTCCATTGGCTTTCAATTTACTTTCAAGCAATTTAATTCTTCTGCACTTGTTCTTTATTTTACATTTCTGTTCATGATCCCAAATTACTTTCCTGCAAGTTAATCTCCCTGCAATTGTTCTATGCTTTGCTTTACTGCTCTCTTTAATTTCCAGCACCCAACCCCCTTTACATTTAATGCAATTTACATTTCTTGTCATTTAAGATTCTTGCAATTTTACTTTCTTGTTCTTTAAGTTACTTGCAATTTTACTTTCTGCACTTTAATTTTCCTTGCTATTTACTTTCTGTTGGTTACACTTCATCCAAATTCACTTCAATGTTAGCTTGACTAAACTAATCACCCACTAAAATTGCTTGATCCATCAATCCCTGTGGGATCGACCTCACTCTAAGTGAGTTATTACTACTTGATGCGACCCGGTACACTTGCCGGTTGGATTTGTGTGTTGGAAATTCGTTTTTCCACAAAAACACCATCAGCCATCAACATGGCCGAACTTGGAAAGGAGGAAGAGGCAGTGAACGCCACTAAGGAAGACCTCAATGGACATCCACTGGCCTCCAATGAGTTCCCCAATGAGGAACCGTGGGAATCTGAGGCTCAAAATGAGACCATAGAGATTCCATTGGATTTACTTCTGCCATTCATGAGCTCTGATGAGTATTCTTCCTCCGAAGAGGATGAGTATGTCACTAAAGAGCAAGTTTCTAAATACCTTGGAGCAATCATGAAGCTAAATGACAAGTTATTTGGTAATGAGACTTGGGAAGATGAACCCCATTTGCTCACCAAAGAATTGGATGACTTGTCTAGGCAGAAACTACCTCAAAAGAGACAAGATCCTGGGAAGTTCTCAATACCTTGTGCCATAGGCACCTTGACCTTCAGGAAGGCCTTGTGTGACTTAGGGTCAAGTGTGAACCTCATGTCTCTCTCTGTAATGGAGAAGCTAGGGATCTTTGAGGTGCAAGCTGCAAGAATCTCACTAGAGATGGCAGACAATTCAAGAAAACAAGCTTATGGGCTTGTAGAAGATGTTCTGGTAAAAGTTGAAGACCATTACATCCTTGCTGATTTCATAGTCCTAGAGACTGGGAAGTGCATGGATGAATCCATCATCCTTGGCAGACCCTTCCTGGCCATAGCAAAGGCTGTGATTGATGTAGACAGAGGAGAATTGATCATTCAAGTGAATGAAGAATCCTTTGTGTTTAAGGCTCAAGGATATCCCTCTGTCACCATGGAGAGGAAGCATGAAGAGCTTCTCTCAAAACAGAGTCAAACAGAGCCCCCACAATCAAACTCTAAGTTTGGTGTTGGGAGGCCACAACCAAATTCTAAGTTTGGTGTTGAACCCCCACATTCAAACTCTAAGTTTGGTGTTGGGAGGTTCCAACATTGCTCTGAGCATCTCTGAGGCTCCATGAGAGCCCACTGTCAAGCTACTGACATTAAAGAAGCGCTTGTTGGGAGGCAACCCAATGTTATATTTTATCTATTTTCCTTTGTTATTTTATGTTTTCTATAGGTTGATGATCATGAGAAGTCACAAAATCAATTGAAAAAGCAAAAACAGAAAGAAAAACAGAAAGAAAAATAGCACACCCTGGAGGAGAACTTGCTGGCGTTTAAACGCCAGTAAGGCTAGCAGATGGGCGTTTAACGCCCAGTCTGGCACCATTCTAGGCGTTTAACGCCAGAAAGGGGCACCAGACTGGCGTTAAACGCCAGGAAAGGGCAAAAAGTTGGCGTTAAACGCCAGAAATGGGCACCAGCCCGGCGTTTATCGCCAGAATTGGCATAAAGAGCATTTTTGCTCGCCACTTGGTGTAAGGATGACTTTTCCTTGACACCTCAGGATCTGTGGACCCCACAAGATCCCCACCTACCCCACCACTCTCTCTCTTCTTCACCCATTCACCTATCAAATCCCATATTTCTCTTCACCACTCACATCCATCCTTCATAAAACCCCACCTACCTCACCATTCAGATTCAAAACTTTCCCTCCCAAACCCACCCTCCCATAGCCGAACCCTACCCCTCTCTCCACCCCTATATAAAACCATCTTCGCTCCTTCATTTTCACACAACCTAACCACTGCTTCTCCCCCTTTGGTCAACCCACAAAGCCATCTCCTTCTCCTTCATTTCTTCTTCTTCAACTCTCTTCTTTCTTCTTTTGCTCGAGGACGAGCAAACCTTTTAAGTTTGGTGTGGTAAAAGCATCGCTTTTTGTTTTTCCATAACCATTTATGGCATCCAAGGCCGGAAAAACCTCTAGAAAGAGGAAAGGGAAGGCAAAAGCTTTCACCTCCGAGTCATGGGAGATGGAGAGATTCATCTCAAGGGTGCATCAATACCACTTCTATGAAGTTGTGGCCTTGAAGAAGGTGATCCCCGAGGTCCATTTCAAACTCAAAAAGAGTGAATATCCGGAGATCCGACATGAGATCTGAAGAAGAGGTTGGGAAGTTCTTACCAACCCCATTCAACAAGTCGGAATCTTAATGGTTCAAGAGTTCTATGCCAATGCATGGATCACCAAGGACCATGATCAAAGTGTGAACCCAGACCCAAAGAATTGGCTTACTATGGTTCGGGGGAAATACTTGGATTTTTGTCCGGAAAATGTATCGTTGGCATTCAACTTGCCCATGATGCAAGGAGATGAACACCCTTACACTAGAAGGGTCAACTTTGATCAAAGGTTGGACCAAGTCCTCACAGTCATTTGTGAAGAGGGCACCCAATGGAAGAGAGATTCAAGAGGAAAGCTGGTTCAATTGAGAAGGCATGACTTCAAGCCTGTGGCTAGGGGATGGTTGGAGTTTATCCAACGTTCAATCATTCCCACTAGCAACCGGTCCGAAGTTACTATAGACCGAGCTATCATGATTAATAGCATCATGATTGGAGAAGAAATAGAAGTTCATGAGGTTATATCCCAAGAACTTTATAAGGTGGCGGACAAGTCCTCTACCTTGGCAAGGTTAGCCTTTCCTCATCTCATTTGTCACCTATGTTATTCAGTTGGAATTGACATAGAGGGAGACATCCCCATTGATGAGGACAAGCCCATCACTAAGAAGAGGATGGAGCAAACAAGAGACCCTTCTCATCATCAAATCCCTGAGATGCCTCAAGGGATGCACTCTCCTCCACAAAACTATTGGGAGCAACTGAACACCTCCCTAGGAGAATTGAGTTCCAACATGGGACAACTAAGGGTGGAGCACCAAGAACACTCCATTCTCCTCCATGAAATTAGAGAGGATCAAAGAATCATGAGGGAGGAGCAACAAAGACAAGGAAGAGACATTGAGGAGCTCAAGCACTCCATAAGATCTTCAAGAGGAAGAACAAGCCGCCATCACTAAGGTGGACCCGTTCTTTAATTTCCCTTGTTCTTTAGTTTCCTGTTTTTCGAAAATTATGCTTATGCTTATCTATGTTTGTGTCTTGTGATCATTAGTGTCTTAGTGTCTATGCCTTAAAGTTATGAATGTCCTATGAATCCATCACCTTTCTTGAATGAAAAATGTTCTTAATTGAAAAAGAGAAGAATTGCATGAATTTTAAATTTTATAACAGATTAATTATTTTGATGTGGTGGCAACACTTTTGTTTTCTGAATGTATGCTTAAACAGTGCATAAATCTTTTGAATTTGTTGTTCATGAATGTTGGCTCTTGAAAGAATGATGAAAAAGGAGACATGTTACTGAGGATCTGAAAAATCATAAAAATGATTCTTGAAGCAAGAAAAAGCAGTGAATACAAAAAAAAAGAAAAAAGAGAAGGAGAAAAACGAAAAAAAAGGGAGAAAAAAACGAAAAAAAAAGAGAGAAAAAGAAAGAAATAAAGTTGTGATCCAAGGCAAAAAGAGTGTGCTTAAGAACCCTGGACACCTCTAATTGTGGACTCTAGCAAAGCTGAGTCACAATCTGAAAAGGTTCACCCAATTATGTGTCTGTGGCATGTATGTATCCGGTGGTAATACTGGAAGACAAAGTGCTTTGGGCCACGGCCAAGACTCATAAAGTAGCTGTGTTCAAGAATCATCATACTTAACTAGCAGAATCAATAACACTATCTGGATTCTGAGTTCCTATAGAAGCCAATCATTATGAATTTCAAAGGATAGAGTGGGATGCCAAAACTGTTCAGAGGCAAAAAGCTAAAAGCCCCGCTCATCTAATTAATACTGATCTTCATAGATGTTTTTGGAATTCATTGTATATTCTCTTCTTTTTATCTTATTTGATTTTCAGTTGCTTGAGGACAAGCAATAATTTAAGTTTGGTGTTGTGATGAGCGGATAATTTATACGATTTTTTGGCATTGTTTTTAGAATGTTTCTAGTATGTTTTAGTTAGTTTTTAGTATATTTTTATTAGTTTTTAGTTAAAATTCACTTTTCTGGACTTTACTATGAGTTTGTGTATTTTTCTGTGATTTCATGTATTTTCTGGCTGAAATTGAGGGACCTGAGCAAAAATCTGATTCAGAGGCTGAAAAGGACTGCAGATGCTGTTGGATTCTGACCTCCCTGCACTCAAAGTAGATTTTCTAGAGCTACAGAAGCCCAATTGGCGCGCTCTCAACGGCGTTGGAAAGTAGACATCCTGGGCTTTCCAGCAATTTATAATAGTCCATACTTTGCCCAAGATTTGATGGCCCAAACCGGCGTTTCAAATCAGTTCAAGAATGCCCGGCGTTAAACGCCAGAACTGGCACAAGAATGGGAGTTAAACGCCCAAACTGGCACAAAAGCTGGCGTTTAACTCCAAGAGAAGTCTCTACACGAAAATGCTTCAATGCTCAGCCCAAGCACACACCAAGTGGGCCCGGAAGTGGATTTTTATGTTATTTACTCATCTTTGTAAACCTTAGGCTACTAGTCCTTTATAAATAGGACCTATTGCTATTGTATTTTCATCTTTTGATCACTGGAATCTTTTGATCACTTTTAGATCTTAGATCAGATCTTGGTTCTTCTGGTTCCCTCTCTGGGGCCGAAGCCAATGATCACTTTTGTTCTTATGTATTTTCAACGGTGGAGTTTCTACACACCATAGATTAAGGTGTGGAGCTCTACTGTACCTCGAGTATTAATGCAATTACTATTGTTCTTCTATTCAATTCAGCTTGTTCTTGTTCTAAGATATCACTTGTTCCTAAACTTGATGAATGTGATGATCCGTGACACTCATCATCATTCTCACCTATGAACGTGTGCCTGACAACCACCTCTGTTCTACCTTAGATTGAGTGGATATCTCTTGGATACCTTAGTCGGAATCTTCGTGGCATAAGCTAGAATTGATGGCGGCATTCAAGAGAATCCGGAAGGTCTAAACCTTGTCTGTGGTATTCTGAGTAGGATTCAATGATTGAAGGACTGTGACGAGCTTCAAACTCCTGAAGGCTGGGCGTTAGTGACAGACGCAAAAGAATCACTGGATTCTATTCCAACTTGATTGAGAACCGACAGATGATTAGCCGTGCCATGACAGGGTGCGTTGAACATTTTCACTGAGAGGATGGGAGGTAGCCACTGACAACGGTGAAACCCTACATACAGCTTGCCATGGAAAGGAGTAAGAAGGATTGGATGAAGATAGTAGGAAAGCAGAGAGACGGAAGGGACAAAGCATCTCCATACGCTTATCTGAAATTCCCACCAATGAATTACATAAGTATCTCTATCTTTATCTTTATGTTTTATTCATCATCCATAATCATTTGAGTTTGCCTGACTAAGATTTACAAGGTGACCATAGCTTGCTTCATACCAACAATCTCTGTGGGATCGACCCTTACTCGCGTAAGGTTTATTACTTGGACGACCCAGTACACTTGCTGGTTAGTTGTGCGAAGTTGTGATAAAGAGTTGAGATTACAATTGTGCGTACCATGTTGATGGCGCCATTGATGATCACAATTTCGTGCACCAAGGAGCCACAAGGAATTGATCAACCCTCATGGCAACAACCACCTCCAATGGACTACCAACAACCGCCACCATATGCTTATGAACCCTCTCCTCAACATAACTTTGGACCACCATATTCACAAGCCCCTTTCCGCTATTCACCTCCATATAACCCCAACCCTCAACCACCATACCAACCACCTTATGAACCATATGAACCATATATAGAACCACCCCAATTCCAATCCAATTACTCACAAGAACTACCACTTTAATATTCACCATCTCCATATCCATCAATCCAAGAGCACTATGATCTTATTTATGAAAGCCGAGTGCATCTAGAGACAAAGGATCGTCTCAAGGAAACAGTGGATCGATTTCAGGAAACCATTCATCTATTGGGGCAAGCAATAATGAGTCAATTAGCTTCCCGACGTTCGGACACTCAAGGAACCCCCATGGCTTCATGTGGACAATCTATTGAAGAACGTAGCATGAAGGAGATACTAGAAACTCCAGTAAATAGTACGGAGCATGACTTTGTACTGGAATAAGTAGAGGAAGCCAGAATTATTGAAGAAGAAGAATTTGTTGAAGACTTAGGAGATGCTGAACATCCATGGGAAAGTCAAAACATAGAGCCTCCTTCCAAGACGGTTGCAATTGATGTTGAGGAGGGTGTACAACCTCCAAGGCATATCACAATTGAAGACTTGGAAGAGGTTGATCAAGAGATGGAGATTCAAGAAGAAGAAGCACAATCTCCCATGCCCTTGGAAAGCAATGAAGAGGAGATTGAATTGGAAGAGAGCTACGAAGAGGAAGAGGTTGAAATTGAAGAAGCTTGCAAAGAGGAGGTAATTATCAGAGAAGAGCACAAGGGAGTGGAGCTTTCAATTTCATTAAAAATACCTCCCCCTAAGTTGCCATCATCCTTCACAACATTCAAGTGGGTAAAATTCATATCCTTTAGCTTTCTAATCCCACTTGAATATGGGCTACTGGAGATGGATGGTCAACTTAGAGCTCTTTGCGGCATCAAGAGTAAGAGAAAGATGGTCAGTGGTAAGAATTGTCCTGCAAGGTTCATCATGGTCGAAAGCTCAAAGTTTAAATGCAAAGGTTGGTGTAAATCTCAACTGAATGGGTCTAGGAAGTTGTTTGGCCACTTACATGAGAATTCAGACTGCTTGCCACCCGGATGGAACAATATTGCTCAACCAAAAGACGGATGCAAAGGCAAGGTCTGGGACCCCAGAATCCATTCTACCAATCACCACTCTTGGGGCCTTGTCACTTGCTTCAACTTGCTTGAAGGCTTTCTATGCCTAGTTTGGGACCCCAGAGGCTATTGGAAGCACAAACATTGGTGGAGATTCCTGGATCAGTACAAGCACAAGCCACCATAGCAGGAAGCTCATCAAATGTCCAACTTAAGGACTTTAACTAAAAGTGCTAGGTGGGAGACAAGCCACCATGGTATGATCTTTCCTTTTTTCAATTATAATTTTATTTAGTTTTGTTTAACCTTGAATTTTATTTTATTTCATTGAACCTGGAGTTTTGCATAACATTCATATTAATATTTCATTCTGCATATTGCATATAAAAAAAATGGCACGCGACGCGATCGCATCAGCGACGCGTTCGCGTCACAAGGAGAGGGGAGAAAATAAAAACGAACAGAGAGTCACGCTGGAGCGTGGCAGGAGGCGTGCCAATGGCATAAATCACCCCACGCGACCGCGTCGCTGATATGACCACGTCATATGGGAATAATGGCCTTCCACGCGACCGCGTGACCCACGCGGCCGCTTGACCAAGATTTCGACGTCAAAGTGGTGCACACCCAAAAGTTGTGCGAGAGTGGTGCGGGATTGGTGGTGAACGCATAACCCTTCCCACGCGGCTGCGTAACCCACGCGACCGCGTCATATTCCTTTAAAGCCCACTCACGCGATCGCATGCCCCATGCGATCGCGTCACTTAAAATTTGGCACTAATATGATTCTGAACAGAGAGTTGTGCGAGCGCGAGGCTGCCCGCGCGCCAGTAGCATAAAACGTGTCACGCGACCACGTGACCGACGCGACCGCATCGATTAATTTATGGCGCAAGTTGTGCGACCGCGTGCCCCACGCGATCGCGTCGCTTGCGCCGCACAGCTTATCCTAATTTGCCAAATATCTTATCTTTTCTTCCCTAATCCTAATTTTTCCTCCCTCACTTACTTCTTTCCCTTCTCATTCTTCTTATTTTTCTTTTTATTTTATTTTAATTTATTTGCATATCTCATTCATTGCATTTTAAATTTGTGCATATTTTTATTTTCTTTTCTGAATTTTTTATTTTTCCATTGGTGTTAAATATCTTTTCTTATTCAACTGTTGCATCTTTTCTTGAATTTATTTTGGTAACTTGTTTTACACTGTTGGCAATACTATTTAAGCCAATGTTAATCTTTTATGTTTTTTGTATTAATTTTGCATTGACATGAATTTATATTGTCTTACACTCTCTTCCCCATTGTTGTACATTTTGTACCACTGGCATGCCATGGCTTCTATTGTTTTCTCACGTACATGTTGAAGCTTCCATGTAAATGAGACCCTTATCATTTGGCATTAACACCCATACTTTATTTATTTTCTATCTTTTGGATTACTTTCCTTCTTTTTCTCTTCTTTCAGGCTGGCCACCGAAGACGGAAAAGGGAGAAACTTCTATAATGGGAGACAAGACAAGTCTATCTGCACAATCTTTGGAGAGATGCATCAGTTGGAACAACTCGTGCACCTGCACATTTTAGCATGCACCGAGGACAGTGCAATCTTTAAGTGTGGGGAGGTCGATACCGATCTCCATGGGTTAGCTACTCTTTTATCTCAACACCAATGGTTTATTTTTCTTGTTAGTTGTTGCATTTGCATATTTGATTGCATATTTATTTGATTTTGTGCATTTAGCCATTACTTTGTTGAAGTGATATTTTCTTTTTCAAGAAATTTTTATATTTCACTAATTTAAATTGAAAATTTTTTGTTACACTTGTTTGAAGTTGTATTTGGAACATGGTTTTTGAGCCAAAAAACACACAACCTGTGAAATTTTGAGCTTATTTACATGGTTACATTATTTAACCATAAATTTTTATTCTTGTGTATTTTCTTCTCTATAATTACAATCTTTGTTTTGTTCCATTCTTTATGTCCAATATTTAGTGTATTTACATGTTTGCATATGATTGAGGCCATTATTTGATTTTAGCTCACTTATCCCAAATAAGCCTACCCTTTACATCACCCTTGTTAGCCACCTTGAACCTTTTTATCCCCAATTATTGTGTTCATAACACATTACTAGCCTTAAGCAGAAAAACAAAATAAAAATCCCAAGTTGAATCCTTGGTTTGCTTAAGATAGAAATTGTGTATAATTTAAGTGTGGGGAATTTTATGGGAACATGGGATGATATGAAAAAGTAGGGAATTAAATTGAATAAGTTATTTGAAAATTTGGGAAGCATACTCATATGAAATCAAAATAATTAAATTACCATGTGCATTGAAAAAAAAAATTTAAGTAATTGAATAAGGGGATACAAAATAATAATAATAATAATAATAATAATAAAATAAAAAAATATATTACCCCAAATAAAAAAAAAAGAATCAATGCACACGGGAAAAAATTAAAAAATAAGTTTGATACATGAGCATGTAATACAAAAGTGGGAAAAATTTAGGTAGCTAGGTAAAGCATTTTAAATTATATAAAGTATGTATATGTTAGGTGAGATCTTAGACTAATCAAGGATTCAATTATTTAGCTCACTTAGCCTTATATATACCCTTACCCTTACCTTAACCCCATTACAACCTTGAAAAAGACGTCATGATGTTTGTATGTATACATTAAATATTTGTTGATTGATTAGATGAAGAACAAAGTTCAGGAAGTATGACTAGGGAAGAATAGAGTGGATTACCCTATACACTTGAGAGACTAGAGTGATATACACTATCAGTGAGGGTTCAATGCTTAATTCTATGTTCCCTGCTTTCATGAGCTATCTTCTTACAAGTTTACTTGTCTTTTATTGTTTAATTTGAATTAGTAAAATCTGATCTATGTTTGTCTTGAAAAGCTTATTTACTTTTAACCAAGTGGGTAGAAACATTCTGCATGTAGTTGCATTCATATAGATAGGTTGCATTTCATACATTGTACCATTCCTCTTCATTCTCTTATAGCTTCTCTTGAGCTTAGCATGAGGACATGCTAATGTTTAAGTGTGGGGAGGTTGATAAACCACTATTTTATGGTTTATCTTGTGCTCAATTGAGTGGTTTTTATCAACTCTTTACCCACTTATTCATACTATTTGCATGGTTTTACATTTGCCTTCCTAATTATGTTCTTTGATTGAAAACATGCTTCTTTGGTCATAATTTTGATATGTTCAATCCTCTCTTATTACCATTAGATACCTTGATATGTGTGTTAAGTATTTTCAGAGATTACAGAGCATGAATGGCTCAGAGAATGGAAAGGAAGCATGTAAAAGTGGAAGGAATACAAGAAGTTGGAGAAACTGCTAAGCTGTCCAGCCTGACCTCTACGCACTCAAACGGCTATAACTTTAGCTACAGAGGTCCAAACGATGCGGTTTCAGTTGCGTTAGAAAGCTAACATCCGGGGCTTCGATTTGATATATAATTTACCATAGCTGCCCCGACGCCAAACGACGCGAACGCGTGAGTCACGCGGACGCGTGACCTGGCAGGAACGCAACCCGCACGGCCGCGTGAGCCATGCGGCCACGTCCCTTTTCCGCGACCTGTACGGACCAGAAAGTGCTGGAAGTGATTTCTGGGCTGTGTCTGACCCAGTTTTTGCCCTGAGAACACAGATTAGAGGCTATAAAGTGGGGGAATGCATCCATTCATAATCATGCTTTTCATAATTCTCCTTTCATGTTTTAGATGCAGTTTTAGAGAGAGAGGTTCTCTCCTCTCTCTCTCTTAGGATTAGGATTTGAGACTTCTCTTAGTTTTAAGAGTGACTCTCGATCCCAGGTTCTTTATTTTTATTTATCCCAATTTAATTTATGAACTCTTCCATGTTACAGATTACTCTTTTAAATTAATGTTATTTGAGGTATTTCAGTTTAATATTGCTTTCTTTTATTTACATGATTATTGCTTCCCATCTAAAGGCATTTTTATTCCAGCAGCTTCAAATTCCTTTCCTTTTGGTTTTGGTTAAGAAATCAGTAACTCAGGAAGTTATCCAACTCAACAGCATAATTGATAATTGTTATCTCCTCTAATTGAATTGAACTTCAATAATCCCAATCTTTTCTTAGGAATTAACTCGGATTTGAAGATCAAAGTAATTAGTCACTTGACCTTCCTCTGCTTTAAGTGAGGGTTAACTAAGTGAATTTAAGATTCAATTTTTATTATCATTGATAAGGATAATTCGGTCTGGACTTCCAATTTCTTATACCTTGCCAAGAGATTTTACTGTTATTATTTTATTTTATTTTATTTGTCATTTAACACATTCCCTCCTTACCTCCTAAACCCCAATTTACAACTCATAACCAATAATAAGAACATACCTCCCTGCAATTCCTTGAGAAGACGACCCGAGGTTTAAATACTCGGTTAACAATTTTTAAGGGGTTTGTTACTTGTGACAACCAAAACGTTTGTATGAAAGAACTTTTGAAGGTTTAGAAACTATACTTGCAACGAGGATTTATCCGCAAATTTCTAGACCACGCAAAAGTTCTCTCATCAATCATCTCAGGACACGACGATCCCATGGTCATCACTGTTATACTGGAAATCACAAATCTCCACGGCACACTGATAGACCAAGGGAGCTCTGCCGACATCTTGTTCAAAACTGCCTTCTACAAGCTCGGCTTGGAAGAAAAAGAACTTAGAGCATATCCGAACAGCCTGTTCGGACTAGGAGACACCCCGGTTGGATACATCCCGTTACACACGACCTTCGGAAAAGGAAACCAGTCAAGAACACTCAAGATTGATTACATCGTGGTCAACGTCAGTTCAGCCTACAATGCCTTAATAGGTCGGACAACATTGAATCAACTCGGTGCGATAGTCTCGACTCCACATCTATGCATGGAATTCCCAACTACAGAAGGGATAGCTACAATAACGGTAAACCAGAAGACGGCGCGCCAATGCTACCATGAAAGTCTAAACCTCAGAGACAAAGGAGAAGAATTCCACACAATCGAACTTGGTAGTGTTTAGAGGCGGGAAGAACTCCGCCCACAACCTGGAGGTGAAATAGGGAAAGTCCAGATTGGGGACACCCCGAACCAAACGACTAATATCGATACAATCCTAAAAGGAGACATAAAAGAATTACTTATACAGTTCTTATGACATAACGTCGACCTCTTTGCGTGGAAGGCTGCAGACATGCCAGGCATAGACCCTATGTTAATATGCCACAAGCTATCAGTTTACCCAAGATCTCGGCCAGTACAACAAAGGCGCAGAAAGCTTGGACCAGATCAATCCCAAGCTGTGGAAGAGCAGGTACAAGCTCTACTGGAGGCAGGATTTATAAGATAAGTCAAATACCCACTATGGCTAGCTAACATCATCTTGGTGAAAAAATCAAACGGGAAGTGGTGAATGTGCACCGACTACACTGATCTCAACAAAGCCTGCCCAAAAGATCCTTATCCACTCCCAAGTATCGACGCTCTGGTAGATGCCTCCGCCGGATATAAATACCTCTCGTTTATGGACGCATACTCGGGATACAATCAAATCCTAATGTATCCACCCGACCAAGAAAAAACATTCTTCTTAACCCCAAAAGCAAACTACTACTACATCGTCATGCCTTTCGGTCTTAAAAAAGCAGGAGCTACTTATCAGAGATTAATGAATAAGGTCTTTTCAGATCACATCGGAAAAATCATAGAAGTGTACGTGGACGACATGCTAATAAAGACACAAAATGAAGAGATGCTATTGCCCAACCTGACCCAAATATTTGACACTATAAGACGGCATGGCATGCGACTCAATACCGCAAAATGCACCTTCGCAGTAGAAGCTGGAAAATTCTTGGGTTTTATGCTCACAAAAAGAGGAATCGAAGCAAACCCGGATAAATGTCGGGCCATTGGTGGACGAAATTGTGTTTCCTATTTTCTTGTAATTGGATTTTAGAAATTGGCACGAGTGGACACAACTCCGTTCAACTAACCAGCAAGTGTACTGGGTCGTCCAAGTAATAAACCTTACGTGAGTAAGGGTCGAATCCACAGAGATTGTTGGTATGAAGCAAGCTATGGTCACCTTGCAAATCTCAGTTAGGCAGATTAAAAATGGTTTATGGGTTTTCGAATAATTAATAATAAAAAGAAGAAATAATAAAAGGGATAGAACACTTATGCAGATCCATTGGTGGGAATTTCAGATAAGCGGATGGAGATGCTGTAGAGCTCTTGGACGCCTGCTCTCCTACTCCTTCTACTCAGTCCTTCTTACTCCTTTCCATGGCAAGCTTTGTATAGGGGTTCACCATCAACTGTGGCTACTTTCATTCCTCACGGGGAAATATCCTGTGCGGCTGTCACTCGCACAGCTAACCAGTCTGGAGGCATCACCCATGGCTAATGGCTACATCCCATCCTCGCAGTGAAAACTAATGCACGCACTCTGTCACAGTACGGCTAATCACCGGTTGGTTCCCGCTCCTACTGGAATAGAATCCCTCTTTTGCGTCTGTCACTAACGCCCAGCAGGTTAATGTTTGAAGCACGTCACAGTCATTCATTACCGGAATCCTACTCGGAACACCACAGACAAGGTTGTACTTTCCGGATTCCCAGGATCCTACTCGGAATACCACAGACAAGGTGAGACTTTCCGGACCCTCATAAATGCCGCCATCTATCTAGCTTATACCACGAAGATTCTGTTGGGAATCTAAGAGATACACATTCAAGCTCTGTTGCATGTAGAACGGACATGGTTGTCAATCACGCGCATTCATAAGTGAGAATGATAATGAGGGTAATCTGACTCATAACATTCATCATGTTCTTGGGTACGAATGAATATCTTGGAATAAGAATAAGAGAGATTTGAATAAAAGAAGATAGAATTTCATTAATACTTGAGGTACAGCAGAGCTCCACACCCTTAATCTATGGTGTGCAGAAACTCCACCGTTGAAAATACATAAGCAAAGAGTTCAGGCATGGCCGAATGGCCAGCCTCCCTAAACGTGATCAATGATCCCCTAAGATGAAAAACAAAACTGAGATCAAAGATGTCTAATACAATAGATAAATGTCCTATATATACTAGACTAGCTACTAGGGTTTACATGAGTAAGTAATTGATGCATAAATCCACTTCCGGGGCCCACTTGGTGTGTGCTTGGGCTGAGCTTGATCAATCCACGAGCTAAGGCTTCTCTTGGAGTTGAACTTCGAGTTATGACGTGTTTTGGGCGTTCAACTCCGGATAATGACGTTTTTCTGGCGTTTAACTCCAGACAGCAGCATGTACCTGGCGTTCAACGCCAAGTTACGTCGTCATTCTTCGAATAAAGTATGGACTATTATATATTGCTGGAAAGTCCTGGATGTCTACTTTCCAACGCCGTTGAGAGCGCGCCAATTGGAGTTCTGTAGCTCCAGAAAATCCATTTCGAGTGCAGGGAGGTCAGATTCCAACAGCATCAGCAGTCCTTTTGTCAGCCTTCTTCAGAGTTTTGCTCAAATCCCTCAATTTCAGTCAGAATTTACCTGAAATCACAGAAAAACACACAAAATCATAGTAAAGTCCAGAAATGTGAATTTAACATAAAAACTAATGAAAACATCCCTAAAAGTAGCTCAAACTTACTAAAAACTATATGAAAACAATGCCAAAAAGCGTATAAATTATCCGCTCATCACAACACCAAACTTAAATTGTTGCTTGTCCCCAAGCAACTGAAAATCAAATAGGATAAAAAGAAGAGAATATACTATAAATTCCAGAATATCAATGAATATTAATTTAATTAGATGAGCGGGACTTGTAGCTTTTTGCTTCTGAACAGTTTTGGCATCTCACTTTTTCCTTTGAAGTTTAGAGTGATTGGCTTCTCTAGGAACTTAGAATTTCAGATAGTGTTATTGACTCTCCTAGTTAAGCATGTTGATTCTTGAACACAGCTACTTATGAGTCTTGGCCGTGGCCCTAAGCACTTTGTCTTCCAGTATTACCACCGGATACACAAATGCCACAGACACATAACTGGGTGAACCTTTTCAGATTGTGACTCAGCTTTGCTAGAGTCCCCAATTAGTGGTGTCCAGAGCTCTTAAGCACACTCTTTTGCTTTGGATCACGACTTTAACCACTCAGTCTCAAGCTTTTCACTTGGACCTTCATGACACAAGCACATGGTTAGGGACAGCTTGATTTAGCCGCTTAGGCCTGGATTTAACTTCCTTGGGCCCTCCTATCCATTGATGCTCAAAGCCTTGGATCCTTGCTACCCTTGCCTTTTGGTTTTAAGGGCTATTGGCTTTTTCTGCTTGCTTTCTCTTTCTATTTTTTTTTTCGCCACTTTTTTTTTCACTGCTTTTTCTTGCTTCAAGAATCAATTCATGAATTTTTCAGTTCATCAATAACATTTCTCTTTGTTCATCATTCTTTCAAGAGCCAACAATTTTAACACTCATAAACAACAAGATCAAAAATATGCACTGTTCAAGCATTCATTCAGAAAACAAAAATTATTGCCACCACATCAATATAATTAAATTAAATTCACTAATAATTTCGAAAATTATGTACTTCTTGTTCTTTTGAATTAAAACATTTTTCTTTTAAGAGAGGTGAAAGACTAATGGATTTTATTCATAGCTTTAAGGCATGGTTACACACTAATGATCATGAAGTAGAGACACAAAACATAATTAAACATACTAATTAAAAACGAAAACAGAAAGAAATAAAGAACAAGGAATGAATCCACCTGAGTGAGGGTGGCGCCTTCTTGAAGGTCCAATGGTGCTTTTTGAGCTCCTCTATGTCTTTTCCTTGCTTCTGTTGCATGATCCCTAGTGATTTTGGTGTTTTTAACATTATTTGCTCCCAATAGTTGTGTGGAGGACAACTTATCCCCTGAGGTATCTCAGGGATCTCTTGATTTGCAGCCACATGTTATACCACTGGGCTATGACGGCTTATATTTTCCATCTCCCAAGACTCAGAGGTGGAAGCTTTTGCCTTCCCTTTGAGGTTTTTCTGGCCTTAGGTGCCATTAATGGTAATGGAAAAGCAAAAAAAGCTATGCTTTTACCACACCAAACTTAAAATATTGCTCGCCCTCGAGCAAGAAAAGAGAGAAGAGAAGAAGAAGAAGAAGATGGAGGTGAGTGAGGGGAGATGGATTCGGCTATATGGGTGGGAGTGGGTGGGAAAGAGAAGTTGGGGTGTATGGGGAAGAATGGGTAGAAGCAGGTGGTGAATCAAAAACAGAAGGGATGACCATGAATGGAGTGAGAGAGGGCGAGGTAGGTGGGGATCCTGTGAGGTCCACAGATCCTGAGGTGTCAAGGAATTCCATCCCTGCACCAAATAGGCATGTAAATTGCCTCCATGCATCATTCTGGCGTTCAAACGCCCATTGGTGCATGTTCTGGGCGTTAAACGCCCATGTGATGCATGTTTCTGGCGTTGAACGCCAGTTTCATGCTTGTTTCTGGCGTTCAGTGCCAGATTGTCCTCTATGTGCACATCCTGGCGTTAAACGCCAGGTTGTTGCTTGTTTTGGGCGTTCAGCGCCAGAAAGATGCTCTGTTCTGGCGTTGAACGCCAGCCAGATGCATCTTCTGGGCGTTGAACGCCAGCCCGTGCGTCCTCCAGGGTGAAAAATTTTTTTCTTCTGTTTTTGACTCTGTTTTTAATTTTTTTGATTTTTTCGTGACTCCTCATGATCATGTACCTAATTCAACACAAAAATAACAAAGAAACAAAATAAAATAAAATTAGATAAATAAAATTGGGTTGCCTCCCAACAAGCGCTTCTTTAATGTCAATAGCTTGACAATGGCTCTCATGGAACCACAAGATGATCAGGTCAATTTAGTGTGTTGTCTCCACACCAAACTTAGAGTTTGGATATGGGGTTTGAACACCAAACTTAGAGTTTGGTTGTGGCCTCACAACACCAAACTTAGAGTTTGACTGTGTGGGTTCTTCTTGACTCTGAACTGAGAGAAGTTCTTCATGCTTACTCTCTTTTGTCACAGAGGGATGACCATGTGCTTGAAACACAAGGTATTCCCCATTCAATTGAAGGACTAACTCTCCTCTGTTGACATCTATCACAGCTTCTGCTGTGGCTAGGAAAGGTCTTCCTAGGATGATGCATTCATCATATTATGAAATCAGCAGGGATGTAAAAGCCTTCAACCTTTACTAGAACGTCCTCCACTATTCCATAAGCTTGTCTTACTGACTTGTCTGCCAACTGTAATGAGAACAAGGCAGGTTGTACCTCAATGATTCCCAGCTTCTCCATTACAGAGAGTGGCATCAGATTTATCCCTGACCCAAGATCACATAGAGCTTTTTCAAAGCTCATGGTGCCAATGGTGCAAGGTATTAAGAACTTGCCAGGATCTTGTTTCTTTTGAGGTAGAGTTTCCCGAATCCAAGTATCTAGTTCACTAATGAGCAAGGGAGGTTCACCTTCCCAAGTCTCATTACCAAATAGCTTGGCATTCAGCTTCATGATAGCTCCTAGATATTGAGCAACTTGCTCTCCAGTCACATCTTCATCCTCTTCAGAGGATGGATATTCTTCAGAGCTCATGAATGGCAGAAGGAGATTTAATGGAATCTCTATGGTCTCTGGATGAGCCTCAGATTCCTCAGGATCCTTAATAGGAAACCCTTTCTTGCTTGAAGGACATCCCAGGAGGTCTTCCTCACTAGGATTTTCGTCCTTCTCCTCCTGAGTGTATTCGGCCACTTTGATTAAATCAATGGCCTTGCATTCTCCTTTTGGATTTTCTTCTGTATTGCTTGGGAGAACACTGGGAGGAGTTTCAATGACTTTCTTACTCAGCTGGCCCACTTGTGCTTCCAGATTTCTGATGGAAGATCTGGTTTCATTCATGAAACTGAAAGTGGCCTTTGACAGATCAGAGACAATATTAGCTAAATTAGAATTATTTTGTTCATAGTTCTCTGTCTGTGGCTGAGAAGATGATGGATATGGCTTACTATTATTCAGCCTATTGCGTCCACCATTGTTAAAGCCTTGTTGGGGCTTTTGTTGATCCTTCCAGGAGAAATTTGGGTGATTTCTCCATGATGAGTTATATGTGTTTCCATAAGGTTCACCCAAATAATTAACCTCTGCCATGGCAGGGTTCTCAGGATCATAAGCTTCTTCAGAAGCTGCCTCTCTAGTAATGTTGGATGCATGTTGCAATCCATTCAGATTTTGAGAGATTATGTTGACCTGTTGAGTCAACATTTTGTTCTAAGCCAATATGGCATTCAGAGCATCAATTTCAAGAACTCCTTTCTTCTGAGGTATCCCATTATTCACAGAATTCCTCTCAGAGGTATACATGAACTGGTTGTTAGCAACCATGTTAATGAGTTCTTGAGCCTCTTCAGGCGTTTTCTTCAGGTGAATAGATCCACCTGCAGAATGGTCCAGTGACATTTTCAAAAATTCAGAGAGACCATAATAGAATATATCTAACATGGTCCATTCTGAAAACATGTCAGATGGACATCTTTTGGTCAGCTGCTTGTATCTTTCCCAAGCTTCATAGAGGGATTCACCATCTTTTTGCTTGAAGGTTTGAACATCCACTCTCAGCTTGCTCAGCTTTTGAGGAGGAAAGAATTTATCCAAGAAGGCAGTGACCAGCTTATCCCAGGAGTCCAGACTATCCTTAGGTTGTGAATCCAACCATATTCTAGCTCTGTCTCTTACAGCAAAAGGGAAAAGCATGAGTCTGTATACTTCAGGATTAACTCCATTCGTCTTTACAGTATCACAAACTTGCAAGAACTCAGTTAAGAACTGATAAGGATCTTCAGATGGAAGTCCATAAAACTTGCAGTTTTGTTGCATTAAAGCAACTAGTTGAGGCTTAAGCTCAAAGTTATTGGCTTCAATGGCAGGAATGGAGACGCTTCTTCCATCAAACTTGGACGTTGACTTTGTGAAGTCACCAAGCATTCTCCTTGCATTATTATTATTATTATTTTCGGCTGCCATGTCTTTCTCTTGTTCGAAAATTTCTGAAAGGTTATTTCTGGATTGTTGTAATTTAGCTTCTCTTAATTTTCTCTTCAGAGTCCTCTCAGGTTCTGGATCAATTTCAACAAGAGTGCCTTTTTCCCTGTTCCTGCTCATATGAAAGAGAAGAAAACAAGAAAAGAAAGAGGAATACTCTATGTCACAGTATAGAGATTCCTTTATGTTAGTAGAAGAAGAAAGGGGTAGAAGAATGAAGAATGTAATATAATGAAAGAAACACAACTGTGAGGATGGCAGAGATGTGAGATGAGATGTTAGGATATGAATGAATAAATGGAATAAGATGGGGGAGGGATAATTTTCGAAAATTATTTTGAAAAAGAGTTAGTGATTTTTGAAAATTAAAGATAAAATGTAATTAAAATTAAAACATGAAACAATTAATTAATTAAAAAGAATTTTTTTTGAAAAAGGGAGAGATATTTTCGAAAATTAGAGAGGGAAAAGTAGTTAGGTGGTTTTGAAAAAGATAAGAAACAAACAAAAAGTTAGTTAGTTGATTGAAAAAGATTTGAAATTAAAATTGGAAAAGATAAGAAGATAGGAAATTAGATAAGATATTTTGGAAACAAATTTCGAAAAAGATTAAAATAAAAGATAAAAGGATAAGATAAAAAATTTTAATAAAAAGATATTTTGAAAAAGATTTAATTTTTTAAAAAGACTCAACTAACAAGAAACTACAAGATAAGATTCTAGAATTTAAAGATTGAACCTTTCTTAACAAGAAAGTAACAAACTTCAAATTTTTGAACCAATCACATTAATTGTTAGCATATTTTCGAAAATTTGATATAAAGATAAGAAAAAGATTTTTGAAAATATTTTGAAAAAGATTTTGAAATTTTCGAAAATTATAAAAAAAAATGAAAAAGATATGATTTTTGAAAAAGATTTTGAAAAGATAAGATTTTTAAAATTGAAATTTTGACTTGACTTGTAAGAAACAGCTAATTTTAAAAATTTTTGACCAAGTCAACCCAAAATTTCGAAAATTTGGAGGAAAATAAGGAAAAGATATTTTTTTGATTTTTTTGAATTTTTAATTATGAAAGAGAAAAACAACAAAAATATTCAATGCATGAAATTTTTAGATCAAAACAATGAATGCATGCAAGAATGCTATGAATGTCAAGATGAACACCAAGAACACTTTGAAGATCATGATGAACATCAAGAACATAATTTTGAAAAATTTTTAATGCAAAGAAAACATGCAAGACACCAAACTTAGAAATCTTTAATGCATGGAAAATATGAATGCAAAAATGCACATGAAAAACAAGAAAAGACACAAAACAAGAAATTATCAAGATCAAACAAGATGACTTATCAAGAACAACTTGAAGATCATGAAGAAAACTATGAATGCATGGATTTTCGAAAACAATGCAAGAAAAATTTTAAAAGCATGCAATTGACACCAAACTAAAAACTCAACACAAGACTCAAAAAAGAAACACAAAATATTTTTGGTTTTTATGATTTTCTAATTTTTTTTGTATTTTTATTAAAAAAAATTTTTTCGAAAATATTCTTTGAAAAAAACGAAAATGAAAGAAAAAATTTTGAAAACTTTTTGAAAAGAAAATTACCTAATCTGAGCAACAAGATGAACCGTCAGTTGTCCATACTCGAACAATCCCCGGCAACGGCGCCAAAAACTTGGTGGATGAAATTGTGTTTCCTATTTTCTTGTAATTGGATTTTAGAAATTGGCACGAGTGGACACAACTCCGTTCAACTAACCAGCAAGTGTACTGGGTCGTCCAAGTAATAAACCTTACGTGAGTAAGGGTCGAATCCACAGAGATTGTTGGTATGAAGCAAGCTATGGTCACCTTGCAAATCTCAGTTAGGCAGATTAAAATGGTTTATGGGTTTTCGAATAATTAATAATAAAAAGAAGAAATAATAAAAGGGATAGAACACTTATGCAGATTCATTGGTGGGAATTTCAGATAAGCGGATGGAGATGCTGTAGAGCTCTTGGACGCCTGCTCTCCTACTCCTTCTACTCAGTCCTTCTTACTCCTTTCCATGGCAAGCTTTTTATAGGGGTTCACCATCAACTGTGGCTACTTTCATTCCTCACGGGGAAATATCCTGTGAGGCTGTCACTCGCACAGCTAACCAGTCTGGAGGCATCACCCATGGCTAATGGCTACATCCCATCCTCGCAGTGAAAACTAATGCACGCACTCTGTCACAGTACGGCTAATCACCGGTTGGTTCCCGCTCCTACTGGAATAGAATCCCTCTTTTGCGTCTGTCACTAACGCCCAGCAGGTTAATGTTTGAAGCACGTCACAGTCATTCATTACCGGAATCCTACTCGGAACACCACAGACAAGGTTGGACTTTCCGGATTCCCAGGATCCTACTCGAAATACCACAGACAAGGTGAGACTTTCCAGACCCTCATAAATGCCGCCATCTATCTAGCTTATACCACGAAGATTCTGTTGGGAATCTAAGAGATACACATTCAAGCTCTGTTGCATGTAGAACGGACATGGTTGTCAATCACGCGTATTCATAAGTGAGAATGATAATGAGGGTAATCTGACTCATAACATTCATCATGTTCTTGGGTACGAATGAATATCTTGGAATAAGAATAAGAGAGATTTGAATAAAAGAAGATAGAATTTCATTAATACTTGAGGTACAGCAGAGCTCCACACCCTTAATCTATGGTGTGCAGAAACTCCACCGTTGAAAATACATAAGCAAAGAGTTCAGGCATGGCCGAATGGCCAGCCTCCCTAAACGTGATCAATGATCCCCTAAGATGAAAAACAAAACTGAGATCAAAGATGTCTAATACAATAGATAAATGTCCTATATATATTAGACTAGCTACTAGGGTTTACATGAGTAAGTAATTGATGCATAAATCCACTTCCGGGGCCCACTTGGTGTGTGCTTGGGCTGAGCTTGATCAATCCACGAGCTAAGGCTTCTCTTGGAGTTGAACTTCGAGTTATGACGTGTTTTGGGCGTTCAACTCCGGATAATGACGTTTTTCTGGCGTTTAACTCCAGACAGCAGCATGTACTTGGCGTTCAACGCCAAGTTACGTCGTCATTCTTCGAATAAAGTATGGACTATTATATATTGCTGGAAAGCCCTGGATGTCTACTTTCCAACGCCGTTGAGAGCGCGCCAATTGGAGTTCTGTAGCTCCAGAAAATCCATTTCGAGTGCAGGGAGGTCAGATTCCAACAGCATCAGCAGTCCTTTTGTCAGCCTTCTTCAGAGTTTTGCTCAAATCCCTCAATTTCAGTCAGAATTTACCTGAAATCACAGAAAAACACACAAAATCATAGTAAAGTCCAGAAATGTGAATTTAACATAAAAACTAATGAAAACATCCCTAAAAGTAGCTCAAACTTACTAAAAACTATATGAAAACAATGCCAAAAAGCGTATAAATTATCCGCTCATCAGCCATACTGGACATGAAGAGTCCGACTTGTGTCAAAGAGGTACAACAACTGAATGGGAGGTTGGCAGCCTTGTCCAGATTTCTAGCCGGATCGGCAATAAGATCTTTTCCCTTCTACGCCACTCTAAGGAAGGGAAAGAAGTTTGAATGGACAACGGAGTGCGAGCAAGCCTTCCAAGATTTCAAAAGGTTCCTGGGACAACCACCTATCCTAACTCGGCCACGGGAAGGAGAACCACTCCTATTGTACCTCACGGTAGAAAGTCGGGCAGTAGCCTCAGCACTAGTCTGAGAAGACGACAGTGGGCAATAACCTGTATACTTCATCAGTAAAGCATTACAAGGATACGAGCTGAACTACCAAAAAATAGAAAAGTTTGCCTACGCTCTCATACTAGCATCTCGACGACTTCGTCCATACTTCCAAGCCCACACCATTAGAGTTCGAACCAACCAGCCAATAAAAGGGATTTTACAGAAAACATACCTAGTATGCAGAATTCTGCAATGGGCAGTCAAATTGTCCGAATTTGATCTTCAAATTTGGGTTCATCACAGAATTTATAGACACACCGGAAATCCCCACAGAATGGAATCTCTACATGGACGGTTCCTCTAATAAAACTAGAAGCGGCGTGAGTGTGATAATTGAAAGCGACCAATGAACCCAAATCGAACTCTCCCTCAAATTTGGGTTCCCTGCCTCGAACAACCAAGCGGAATATGAGGCACTACTAGCTGGTTTGAAGCTGGCTAGGGAGGTTGGAGCTCAAAAGCTTATGATCTTCAGCGACTCACAAGTAGTCACGTTACAAATAGCAGGAAGCTACCAAGCCAAAGATCCCACCATGAAAAAGTACTTGGACAAAACCAGGGAACAGCTCGGACAACTCGGAGAATATGAGGTCCATCACATACCACGAGAACAGAGTGTCCGAGTTGACGCACTCTTAAAACTAGCCAGCACCAAACCAGGGGCAACAACAGAAGCCTCATCCAAGAAATTCTGCAGAATCCATCAATCTTGGATGAAGAAAAAGTACTGGCCATACCAGGTCAGGATCAAGGATGGATGACTCCCATAATTAATTACCTCAAAATAGAAGCACTCCCCATGGAGAAAAAAAGAGGCAAAAAGGTTGAAACGGGAGGCACAATACTACACCATCATAAACGATACTCTATACAAAAGAGGGATTTCAATACCATCATTAAAATACGTACCGACTTCTAACACAAAAGAAGTTCTAGAAGAAATACACAGTGGCATTTGTGGTAATCACCTCGGAGCGTAAGCACTTACCAAAAAAGTACTTCGGGCAAGGTTTTATTGGCCAACTCTACAAAAGGAAGCAACAGAGTTCGTAAAGACATGTCCATCATGTCAGAAACATGCCAACTTTCACATCGCCCCACCAGAGGAGCTTATCAGCATGACCTCACCCTGGCCATTCGCAAAATGGGGACTCGACCTTCTTGGACCTTTCCCTCAAAGATCGGGACAAGTTAAATTCCTCATAGTGGGAATAGACTATTTCACAAAATGGATCGAGGCAGAACTCCTAGCTAATGCCACTGCTCAAAGAAGTCAAAAATTCCTATATAGGAACATTGTCACAAGGTTCGGGGTTCCGTGCTCCATCACCACAGACAATGGTACCCAGTTCACAGATGCAGGCTTCAGAAAGCTAGCAGACGACTTGAATATAAGACAGCAATTACTTCCGTAGAATATCCCCAAGCCAATGGACAAGCCGAAGTTGCCAACAAAGTCATATTGGTTGGGCTGAAACAGAGATTACAGGGTGCAAAGGGAGCCTGTGCTGAGGAACTCCCACAAATCCTATGGGCATATCGAACAACGCCATATTCCACCACAAAGGAATTACCCTTCCGATTAGTGTACGGAATGGAGGCAATGATCCCGGTGGAGATTGAAGAAAGGTCGCCTAGAGTGATCCACTAAAGTGAAGAAGCCAACTCCCAACTTCAAAGGGAAGAACTTGACCTACTTCCAGAAGTCCGGAAAAGAGATCGGATTAGAGAAGAAGCATTAAAACGATGAATGGCCGCGGGATACAATCAAAAGGTAGTACAGCGAGTCTTTGCTGAGAATGGCCTCATCCTAATCCGAAATGATATTGGAACAACTCGACCTGGAGAAGGAAAGCTGGCAGCAAACTGGAAAGGACCCTACCGGGTCATAGA
Organism: Arachis hypogaea; assembly: GCF_003086295.3. Taxonomy (NCBI): domain Eukaryota; kingdom Viridiplantae; phylum Streptophyta; class Magnoliopsida; order Fabales; family Fabaceae; genus Arachis; species Arachis hypogaea. The sequence continues at coordinate 54,604,455 of NC_092039.1, read as the reverse complement.
AGTAATTAGAAAGGGCTACTACAGACTGTTCAAACTCGATGGGGGAGAGCTTCCTAGGTCATGGCACGCCTGCAACCTAAGAAGGTACTACAACTAGGGACGATAAAAGATCTTAGGGTAAGGCGCACTCTTTTTCCTGAAAAGGTTTTTTAATGAGGCGCCAACCCAAGACCTGCAAATCACCCGACTTAGAGGATAACCTCCCGCATGTATATATTTGCATTTTCTTTTGAATAAAATATGTTTAAATCTTCTACAAATGCTCAAGCCGCATTAATCTGAAACATTCATCATACGATTATAAAGCTACAGATCGGCAGAAAGTGAAAATCAAATTCACTACGCGATCACGATAAAGACTAAATATGAAAACCAAATTCATTAAAAGGTCGACCAAACGAGGGTTAAATCCAATCTCTACAAAATCGGAAAAGATGAAAATAGAATAATGCAAGAAGTTATAGAAAGTGATCCATAGAAAGGACCTGACGAGGTCCTAATAAAATGGATTGCTAAGAAATAACTTAAAGGCTGGCCGACATAAAGAAGTCGGACCAGTCGCAAAAATCAAAGTTATAAGTAAAGCCCGGGAAAGAGGTCCGGCCAGCCCTATAAAAGAGAATTACTATAACTTAGAAGGGCCCGACGTGATGAAGTCGGCCCAAAGCATAAAGTTATAAAAGTAATCCCTGAAAGAGACCTGAAGAACTAAGAAAGAGGATTACAAAATAACTTACAAGGTCCCGACGTGATGAAGTCGGCCCAAAGCATAAAGTTATAAAAGTAATCCCTGAAAGAGACCTGAACAAGGTCCAAGAAAGAGGATTTCAAAATAACTTAGAAGGGCCCGACGTGATGTAGTTGGCCCAAAGTATAAAGTTATAAAAGTAATCCCTAAAAGAGACCTGAACAAGGTCCAAAAAAGAGGATTACAAAATAATTTAGAAGGGCCTAACGTGCTGAAATCGGCCCAAAGCATAAAGTTATAAAAATAATCCCTGAAAGAGACCTGAACAAGGTCCAAGAAAGAGGATTAAAAAATAACTTAGAAGGGCCCGACATGATGAAGTCGGCCCAAAGCATAAAGTTATAAAAGAAACCCCGCAAAGAGTCCTAAACAAGGTCCAAGAAAGAGGATTACAAAATAACTCAGAGGAGACCAACATGATGAAGTCGGCCCAAAGCATAAAGCTACAAAAGTAACCCTGAAAGAGACCTAAACGAGGTCCAAAAAAGAGGGTTACAAACAACAACTTAGACAACACCTACCTGACAAAATCGGCAACCTCAGCGTTATGCAAAGTAATTCCTAATAAAGACCTGAACAAAATCCAAACAAAATGAATTGCTGGAAATAACATCAGGCAAAGGAATCAAGCCAATCCAAAGAGGTCAGACAATGTTCCAACACTCCCAATGCCTAGAAAGGTACCAAGAAGAGTGCAGACAGACATGATATAAAAACACAAAGTTATAATAATAGCAAGCTTTAGAGGCCACCAAGATCAGCCCAAAAAGCTTGGAAACTACTTTGTTTTTATAAATAAAGTTGCTAAACAAGCAACTAAAAGAGTGTCAAAAGTCAGCAAACAAAATAAAGAGTTCAAGAGCCCACAAGTCGGGCTATCTACATAAGCAATTAGAAAATTTAGTCAAACACCCGAAGGCTTCTCGGCAGCATCAACACAGGGTGAAGGAGGGCGAGTCTGGAGAAGCACTGCATCCACTGTGCCGTCATCCCGATTCAAGATTTGGCAGTCAGGATCTAATTCGGGATGAGCGACCATAGAGGAAGGAGCTAAAGAAGTCGGCACAACAGAAGCTTTGGCGGTAGGCTCAGAGGGAGGCTCAACATCATCATCATCAGAATCATCATGGACAATGTTGCCATCCTTCACAACATTATCTAAACTAAATAGAGTAGGGTCGACCTCCGGGGTAAGAACCCGAACCTGCTCCTTCAAGTTCTCATAAGCAGCATTTACGCTGCCTACAAAGTGACCCTGGAGCTCAGAATAATCAACCCAGGCCGACTCTAACTCCTCCCTGAGATGCATCACTTCCCGGTAGGTCGTGACATAGCTTTCTTTATGCCTCAATGCCGTGTCGTCCGCCAACCGCACAGAAGCCGCCAAAGCAAGGGAGCTAGCCTTCTCTTCTTCCAGCTTCTTCTCCAGTTTAGTCACCTTCACTTCGAGCTCCTCCTTCAGACCCTTCATCTGGTCAAACTCTTGCTTAGCTTCCTCCATAAAGGCTATGGTAGCATGCAGAGGAAGATTTTGGGCAGTTCGGTACAGGGCAGCTCCCATATGTGCCATCTTAATGCTACTTCAAGTTATAAAATCTAAGTGATGAAGGAGAGAAACATCATCCATGGAGAAGGCACCATAAGGAGCAATCTGCTGGTCAACAAAGCCAATGGGGTGAAAATCAGGCGCATCCAGACTGAAAGGTTCAACGGTTCGAGGCCTTTTGGAAGGAGGAACGGTTGAAGAAGAAACCACAGCAGCAGTGGAAGACTATGGAGGATCCACTAAACAAACCCGAGGAATAGGGATCATTATCCTTGGGCCAGGGGAACTCGACACAGACAGCTTCAATGAGACCTGAGAGGACCCTTCCCCATCTGCCCAGGTAGAGGTGTTTTAAGCTACAGTAGCTTTTCTCGCCTTTTTGAAGGCCTTAATCTCATCATTATTTTTGGCCATCTCTGAAAAATAAAAAACAACAGTTTTACGGACTGGAAAATAAAGAGAAAGCAAAAACAAGAAACAAAATATGTCAAGTAATACCGAAAGCAGTTCGAACAAAGGATGGGTCCCCCAAAGATTTCTTAGTATCCAGATGTTGAGGTCCCCCCAAATATCCTCCAAAACATTCACAAAGGCCTGCTCGACCTTGTTCAACATCTCCCAAGTATATCGGGATACTACTACATTCTGCTGCCAATGCAGAGGGAAGGATGGTTCATCATTTGCTTCCAGAAAAAAGGGACAAGCTCCCTTAACAGCTCGAACCTTGAAGAAATAATTCTTGAAGTCCCTAAAAGACTGTCATACATTGTAAAAACCTTATGTCCTTGTGCAGATCTAAAAGAAACCCACGAGGCTTTCTTTTTTGAAGAAATATCGGGCTTAGTTAAAATAAACAAATAAAGGAAAAGAGTTTGATAAGGGGTAACATCCAATTCTTGACAAAGAAGCAAAAAAATCTTAATAAAGCCCCAAGAGTTCGGATGAAGCTGGGACGAAGCTACATTACACGACCACAACAAGTCGATTTCAAACAAAGCCAAGGGAAAAGTGATGTCCAACTGGCCGAAAAAATAGTCGTAAGCATAAAAGAAAAGGCACTCTCCCTGGGTCAGGACAGGGAAGCAAACCCTCTCCTCGGAGTCAGGTGCCACCAACTTATAATTCTTCTCTTGATCTCTACTCTTATAGAGACGGTGATATTTTCTAAGCTCCACACAGAATTCAGCATTTACCACAGAAACACACATCAAAATAAGCGAGTCCAACCAATCGGACATCCCCTCAGGGACCTTAGAGGACGTCCCTACAATATTTTTGCGAGAAGACATAGCCAACTAGTCCTACAAACAAGAAAAGGAGATTGGATTACTGAAAAACATCTCAGACGAAATTAAAACAACTCAGCCAGTATAGTCCAGCATAGTACAAATAGCAAAAGAAAACCCCAGGACCCACACCAAAAAGATCCAGGGGCACCCTTTGGAGGTAATCAGTGAACAAGGATTCAGGAAAATCTACAAGACTAAACGTCCTAACAAAACTCGCAGCAACGACAAAGAGAAACCCTTTCTCAGAAAGCAACATCCTAAAAAAGAAAGTCATTTTCTCGGAAAGCCATCAAAAAAGCTACCTTCCAAATTCACAGTCTTAGCTTACCAACAATCAAAAAGCAAAACAACATGAAGAAAATGAAAGCGAGCCGTCAAAAGAAAAAGTTCTTTTTCGGGATTCATTAGCAAAACGAAAAGCATCAAAAGGAGCAATCTTCCAAGAAAATAAGTAGAATCATGCAGTTTGCAAAAGAGGAAAAACAAGCAGTATGAAACCTAGAATACAGAGGGACCATCTCAAAAGCAAGAAAAACCCCCGAACAATAAACAAGCAGGCACACAGTGATATGAAAAGAATCAAACTTTCTAGTGTGTATTTAAAAATCAAAGCTTTATCAAAAATCAAAGGTAAAGCAACAAAAGAAGTAAGGGAGCAGAAAGCAGAACAAACCTGGAGAAAGGATAAATGCTTTGAAAGGATGAAAAATGAAGCGATGAAAGACTTTCCTCGAAGCAAAAGCATCAACAATTACCAAGCGACGTCACAGGAGAAACGCAAAAATGCAAATTTCCGATGAAAACAGAAATGGAGAAAGAAAAGGGGAAGTTACAGCAAAGAAGCAAGAGAAGAGAAACCGCTTTTGTGAAAAAGTTCAAAACAAACGAAGAAACGGAGCATTAAAAGAATTAATGAGGTTATTAAACCCTCACGCATTCCCAAAGCAGGGAGGCGCATGTTTCCAAAAGAATATAATTCAAAAGAAACGTTCCGCATTCAAAGGAGAATTCTGCAAAGAAGAAATCGACAAAATGCTCGAGTTCGGTTTCACCCGAGAAGGTTCGAAATCCTACAGCTAAAGACTCGACGTCCAAATAAAGATCGAGCTCGAGCAGGGGCACTTTTCATACCCCGGGTCAAGCTGTCTGACCCGGGATATTTGGCGATAAAGCGGCCGACCTCTTCAGGTCAGACTATCCGACCTCTTCTCAAAAAGCTCAGCCAAATTGCCAGGAAAGCCCAGAAAAGGGCCCAAATAGAGGAACACGACCCAAATCCAAAGGCAACCTAAGCCTACAGAGAGAAGGGTGGTTCCCTTGAAGATAAGATAACTAACTTATCTTATCTAAGAAGGTCGCTCTACACCATTATAAATACACTGGAGCACCCAGGTATAACTCATACTCTGATTCTACTAAAAACCTGTTTAATACCCTTGCTAACTTAAGCATCAGAGTCCCTTGCAGGTACCCCTACCCTCCGGTGATGAAGGATGAGCACTATCTCCAAGTCCAATAGGTCAGACACAACAACTCTGACCAGTACAGAACATCTCATCTGAGATCGACCTACAGTTTCAGGTAACCCTCGAAACAATAACCATGTTGGAAAAGATGCTGGAAATCATGTTGGGCAAGAGAGGAGAGTCTTAGACTCCTACATCAACCCAAACCCAGGAAACTGTGGCAGTAGCATCCTAAAGCCAAGAATTTATGCTAATAACTTTGAGTCGAAACCTCAACTCATCACACTTGTCCAGAATAATTGTTCATATGGAGGAGGTGCCCAAGAAGACCCAAACCAACATCTCAATACATTATTGAGGATTTGTGACACTATAAAGTCCAACAACGTACATCCTGACACCTACAAACTACTTTTGTTCCCTTTTTCTCTTAGAGATAAGGCAGCAAAGTGGTTAAAAGCATTTCCCAAGGAGAGCTTGACCACTTGGGATGAAGTTGTGAACAAGTTTCTAGCAAAATTCTACCCTTCACAGAGAGTCAATAGATTGAGAACTGAGGTGCAAACCTTCAGACAGCAAGACGGTGAAACACTTTCGCAGGCCTGGGAGAGGTTCAAAGACTTGACAAGGAAGTGCCCTCCGGATATGTTCAACGAATGGGTTCAACTACACATCTTCTGTGAAGGGCTATCATATAAAGCGAAGAAAGTTGTAGACCACTCTTCAAGGGGTTCACTCAACAAGAAGAAAACCATCGAAGAAGCCATAGATGTTATTGAAACTGTTGCCAAAAATTAGTACTTCTATGCTTCAGAAAGAGCTCAAAAGAAAGGAGTGCTTGAACTCAATTTTATGGATGCCTTGTTGGCACAGAACAAGATGATCGTAGCATAATTAGTAGCCCTAACAAAGAAGGTGGAAGTAAGCCAAGTCTCAGCTGTCCAAGCCCAAGCACTACGACAAGAAGGAGATGCACCAGAGGCTGAATGTGAATGGGAGCAGGAAAATTTTGTGAACAACCCCTCTAGACCACTATATGATCCAAACTCTAAAACATACAACCCAGGTTGGAAGAACCATCCAAATTTTGGGTGGGGAAACCAACAGGACCACAAACCATACCACTCTAACCAATACAACAACCACAATCCCAACCATTAATCAAGCAACAACAGACCCTATCACAACTCACACAATACATCATATCACTCTACACAGTAAACACACAACAACCATCACCAAGATACATCAACCCCCACCATACAACCAAGTGAAACCAACAGCAATTTCTCAAAATTGGAGGCTGCCAGAGCACAACTGTCAGCACAACTTACCGAAACTATCTCTACTATTCTGGAGAGACAACTACAGGTTGAAAGAAAAATAGATGCAAACCAAAGCAGAAGTAGGGAGCTTGTCTAAACAAATACCAATGCCTACACATACATTTCCCAGTGATACCATGGCCAACCCAAGAGAGAAATGTAAGGTCATCACACTAAGAAGTGGAAGAGTTGTAGAGGAAGCAACCCCAGGCCAAAGCAACCAAGAAGGAACAAGAGACCCCTACACCATCCTCACCAAAGCATGTCCTAAAGCCTTATGTGCCCAAGGCACCCTATCCACAAAGACTGAAGAATGATGGAAAAGACAGCCAGTTCTCTAGATTCCTAGAAATCTTCAAGAAGCTCCATATCAACATACCTTTTGCTGAGGCACTAGAGCAAATGTCACTCTATGCCAAACTTTTAAAGGAGTTTATGACAAGGAAGAGGAATTGGGGAGAGAAAGAGACTATAGTGCTCACTGAGGAGTCTAGTGCCATAATACAAAAGAAGCTTCCACAGAAACTAAAAGATCTTGGGAGCTTCCAAATCCCTTGTATCATTGGGGATATGAACATTGAGAAGGCACTATGTGATCTAGGAGCCAGCATCAATCTCATGTCTTTGGCAATGATGAAAAGGATGAAAATTGAGGAGGCCAAACCAACTAGAATGGCACTCCAATTGGCTGACAGAACATTCAAATTCCCCCATGGTGTAGTAGAGGATTTACTGGTGAAAGTAGGGAAGTTCATCTTTCTAGCCGATTTTGTTGTGCTTGATATGGAAGAATAGGCCAACACATTAATCATCCTAGGAAGACCATTCCTATCTACTGCTGGGGCCATAATTGATGTTCAAAAAGGGGAGGTAGTCTTAAGATTGCATGAAGAGAAGATGGTCTTCAATGTCTTCAAGGTAATGAGCTACCCCAAGGAAGCCATTGGTGAATGCATGATGGTGGATACAATTGAAAACTTGGTTCAAGGAGTCATAGAGGAAGAACAATATGAAGAAATCAAAGAGCAAGATCCACAAGTCTCATGTGGTGAGCCACGACTGGAGATTATGCATGAACCAATCATGATGGACAAGACAAGAAAAATAGAAGTGGACGCACCAAAGCTGGTGTTGAAAACTCTACTTTCAAACTTAAAGTACGTTTACTTGGATAACAACAACACATATCCAGTAATCATTAACTCAAGTTTGAATGAACAACAAGAAGAGGAGCTAATCCAAGTGCTAAAACAACACAAAGATGCCATTGGATGAACACTTGCGGACTTAAAAAGGATCAGCCCTTCAATGTGCATGCACAAAATCCTACTTGAGATAGGTGCAAAGCTTTCAAGACAGTAATAGAGAAGGCTAAACCCAACAATGAATGAAGTTGTCCAAAAAGAGGTGTTGAAACTTTGGCAAGCATGGGTGATTTACCCTATCTCAGTCAACCCTTGGGTGAGCCCTATCCAAGTGGTTCCTAAGAAAGGAGGGATCACTATTATACCAAATGAGAAGAACGAATTAATACCTACACGAATAGTGACTGGGTGGCGTATGTGCATTGCTTATAGGAAGCTCAACGAAGCCACCAAGAAGGATCACTTTCCCCTACCTTTCATGGACCAAATGCTAGAAAGACTTGCAGGACATGAATATTACTGCTTCCTAGATGGTTACTCTGGCTACAACCAAATAGTTGTAGACCCCAAGGAACATGAAAAAACTTCCTTTACTTGTCCCTATGGAGTCTTTGCTTATAGGAGAATGCCCTTTGGATTGTGCAATGCACCTGCAACATTCCAAAGGTGCATACTCTCCATCTTTTTAGACATGATTGAGAAGTTCATAGAAGTATTTATGGACGACTTCTTTGTGTTTGGGGATTCCTATTCCTATTCAAGGCAATTAGAAGCTTTTTGGGGCATGCTGGGTCCTATAGGAGGTTTATTAAATATTTTTCAAAGATTGTTAAACCTCTCAGCAACCTACTTGTTTCAAATGCCCCCTTTGTTTTTTATGGAGAGTGCATGTTAGCCTTTAATGAACATAAAAATAGACTTTCCTCTTCACTTATTATAGCACCACCAAGCTGGGATTTACCCTTTGAATTGATGTGTGATGCATCTAATTTTGCTGTTGGTGCTGATCTAGGACAGAGAAAAGACAAGCTAGTACATGTTATATACTATGCTAGCAAAGTTCTCAATGAGAATCAAAGAACTACACCACTACAGAGAAGGAACTTTTAGACATAGTCTTAGCTTTTAATAAATTTAGATCATATTTTATTGGCTCTAAAGTTACTGTTTTCACTGATCATGCAGCCCTTAAATATTTGCTGACCAATCAAGAATCCAAGCCTAGGTTGATAAGGTGGGTCTTGCTACTTCAAGAATTTAGAGATAAAAGATAGAAGTGGGGCAGAGAACAAAGTGGCTGATAACCTATCAAAAATCCCACATGAAGAGGATGAAGCATAGCAATTTGAAGTTAATGAAAGCTTCCTTGATGAGCACTTGATGATGATTCAAGAAAGCCCTTGGTTTGCTGATATAGCCAACTTCAAGGCTATTGGGAAGTTGCCCACCAACATTAATAAGTACATGAGGAGGAAGCTACTAAATGATGCTAAACACTATTTCTGGGATAAACCCTACTTGTTTAAAAAGGGTGTTGATGGAGTCTTGAGAAGGTGTATTTCATAAGAGGAAGGGCAAGAAGTGTTGTGGCAATGCCATGGATCTGCATATGGAGGCCATTTTAGTGGAGAAAGAACAGCAGCATAGGTGCTCCAATGTGGATTCTTTAGGCCAACGATATTCAAAGATGCAAAAGAATTAGTGTCAAGGTGCAATGAATCCCAAAGAGCTGGCAATCTACCCAAGAAGAATGAGATGCCACAGTAATTTATCCTAGAACTTAAGCTATTTGATGTATGGGGAATTGACTTCATGGGTCCCTTCCCTACCTCATACTAAAAAAAAGTATATTCTAGTGGCAATGGACTATGTATCTAAGTGGGTGGAGGTCATTGCAACTCCAATAAATGATAATAGGATAGTCATAAACTTCCTTAGGCAGAACATCTTCAACCACTTTAGAGTTCCCAAAGCCCTCATTAGTGATGGAGGAAGCCATTTCTGCAACAGATCATTGGAAGCCCTCCTCATGAGATATGGAGTGAAACATAAAGTTGCAACAGCTTATCACCCTCAAACAAGTGGGCAAACAGAAGTATCCAACAGAGAGCTAAAAAGGATCCTGGAGAAAACTGTGGGAGCTTCAAGAAAGGACTGGTCAAAGAGGCTGGATGACACTCTTTGGGCATATAGGACAGCCTTCAAAATACCAATAGGGATGACCCCATATCAGCTAGTGTATGGGAAGGCATGTCACCTACACTTTGAGCTTGAACACAAATCCTTCTGGGCACTCAAGCTACTAAATTTTGATAGTAATGCTGCTGGAGAGAAAAGGATCTTGCAACTGCAAGAATTAGAAGAACTCAGATCTTAAGCATATGAAAATGCCAAAATCTACAAGGAGAAAGCAAAGAAATGGCATGACAAAAAGATAGCAAGAAGAGAGTTTGTAGAAGGTCAAAATGGTGCTACTATACAACTCAAGACTCAAGTTCTTCCCAGGGAAGCTTAAGTCAAGGTGGTCTGGACCTTTCACAATCCTCAAGGTGACTCCCTATGGGCATGTAGAGCTTATGGTAGACAAGACACAAAGGACTTTTACTATCAATGGCCACAGGCTAAAGCACTACTTGGGGGACTCTTTGGAAGAGCAGAGAGTGAGCTACAACCTCAACTAAAGATGGAGGAATGTCAAGCTAATGACATTAAAGAAGAGCTGGTTAGGAGGCACCCTAACATTCATATCCTTTTGATTTCCTACTTTCTAGAAGTAGTTTAGGATAGTTGGTTTAAGTAGTTTAAGTTCCAGTTAATCTTTTCAATTTTCTACTTTTCATAAATAGTTGTGGTAACTTAGGGAGTTTAAAAGTGTTTGTTAGTTAGTAGATATATATTTTTTTCCACTGGAAGTGCAAGGCTGTTGGGTTCACTCATTAACATTGATTGAATTAGGCTGCAATCTAGATAAAGAGCTAAGTTTGGTGTGGCCACTAACCCACTTAATTTAGGATTACAACCACTGAATGAATTAACTTTGAAAGTAAGCCCAAAAATTAAGTTTGGTGTGGCCACCACCATATGATGTTCGCATAGTAAACCCAGTATGTTCTTAGTTTGAATGCATTAAATAAATTGGTTAGGCATGTAAGGCCATGGTGCACGAAATTGCAAAAGACAAAATCAATTGTATTAATTCATCGAGACGCTGCATAGCTCCTCACCCCCAACAATGGAGTTTAGAGACTCATGCCATCAAAGTGTATAAAATTCAGATCTGAAAATGTCATGAGGTACAAAATAAATCTCTAAAAGTTGTTTAAATACTAAACTAGTAACCTAGGTTTACAGAGAATGAGTAAACTAAGATAATTGGTGCAGAAATCCACTTCTAGGGCCCACTTGGTGTGTGCTGGGGCTAAGACTTAAGCCTCTCACGTGCTTGGGCTGTTTCTGGAGTTGAACGCCAGATTGTAACGTGTTTTGGGCGTCGAACTCCAACTTGTAACCTGTTTCTGGCGCTGGACGCCAGACTGCAACATGGAACTGGCGTTGAACGCCAGTTTACGTCATCTATCTTCGCACAAAGTATGGATTATTATATATTGCTGGAAAGCCCTAGATGTCTACTTTCCAACCCAATTAAGAGCGCGTCAATTGGACTCCTGTAGCTCCAAAAAATCCATTCCGAGTGCAGGGAGGTCAGGATCCAACAGCATCAGCAGTCATTTTTCAACCTAACTCAGATTTTTGCTCAGCTCCCTCAATTTCAGCCAGAAAATACCTGAAATTACAGAAAGACACACAAACTCATAGTAAAGTCCAGAAATATGATTTTTGCCTAAAAACTAATAATATTCTACTAAAAACTAATTAAAACATACTAAAATCTACATGAAATTACCCCCAAAAAGCGTATAAAATATCCGCTCATCACAACACCAAACTTAAACTGTTGCTTGTCCCCAAGCAACTAGATGAACAAAATAGGATAAAAAGAAATGAAGGAGCAATAAAATCTCCGAGTTTTAAGTGAAGCTCAGATTCTAATTTAGATGAGCGGGGCTAGTAGCTTTTTGTTTCTGAACAGTTTTGGCATCTCACTTTATCCTTTGAAATTCAGAATGATTGGCATCCATAGGAACTCAGAATTCAGATAGTATTATTGATTCACCTAGTGTAGTATGTTGATTCTTGAACACAGTTACTTTATGAGTCTTGGCCGTGGCCCTAAGCACTTTGTTTTCCAGTATTACCACCGGATACATAAATGCCACAGACACATAATTGGGTGAACCTTTTCAGATTGTGACTTAGCTTTGCTAAAGTCCCCAATTGGAGGTGTCCAAAGCTCTTAAGCACACTCTTTTGCCTTGGATCACGACTTTAACCACTCAGTCTCAAGTTCTTCACTTGGACCTACATGCCACAAGCACATGGTTAGGGACAACTTAATTTAGCCGCTTAGGCCTGGATTTATTTCCTTGGGCCTTCCTATCCATTGATGCTCAAAGCCTTGGATCCTTTTTACCCTTCCCTTTTGGTTTTAAGGGCTATTGGTTTTTTCTGCTTGCTTTTTTTTTCTTTCTATTTTTTTTTTTGCACAAGCTTTTGCTTTTTCACTACTTTTTCTTGCTTCAAGAATGATTTTTTTTTATTTTTCAGATCATCAATAACATTTCTCTTTTTCATCATTCTTTCAAGAGCCAACAATTTTAACATTCATAAACAACAAGATCAAAAATATGCACTATTCAAGCATTCATTCAGAAGACAAAAAGTATTGCCACCACATATAAATAATTAGAATTTTCCTTATTAAGAACTCGAAAAAAATATTGCCTCTTTATTCTAAAAATCTACTATTTTATTCATGTTTGATGATGATGAAAAAAAATAAATTATAACTTAATTGGAATTAAAATCAAAGTAGAGATACTAATTACTACTACTAATATATAGCTTCTAAGGTAAATTCCTAATAAGAACAGTTATCACAGAGTTAAGGCAAAGATTAGAACTCAATGACCTTTATTTTGGGAAGTGGATGTTCCTCTAGTGTGTGGGGTGCTTGGTCCTTCAAGAGATAATTTCTGACGCTTTAGTTCCCTTAAGTTACATCCTTGCTCTTCCTGTTCCCTTAGGTTCCATGATCTTTATGAGTTTTAGCTCAGTGATCATGGCGAATCACACCAAACTTAGAGGTTTGTTTGTCCTCAAGTAAAAGAAAGGAAAGGAGAGGAATAGTAGGAGAGGCAAATTCGAAATTCAAAAGATATGATGAGTTTAAAAAGATATGAGAAGAAATTAAAAAGATTTGAAAGGAATTCAAAAAGTTAAATGAGTTTTGAAAAAGATTTGAAAAGAAACTAAAGAAAAATCAAGAAATATGTTTAGGATTAAAAAATTTTGAATTTGAAGTTGAAAGACGAGAGTTTGTAACATGTTTATGCAAGAAATCATGAATTGAAACGTGAAAATTAGAAAATTTGAGAAGAAAAATGAATTTTACCTCCTCCCCACCATTCTGGCGTTAAACGCCCAAACGCACATGTTTTGGGCGTTTAACGCCCAATTGTTGCTTCTCCTGGGCGTTCAACGCCCAGCTGTTGCTTCTTTCTGGTGTTGAACGCCAGGAAGTCCTTTGTCATTAGGCATTTTTCTGAACGCACAGGATGCTGTCAATCTGGCGTTAAACGCCCAGAAGGTGCTTCTTTCTGGCGTTCAACGCCCAGAAGATACTCCTTTCTGGCGTTTAACGCCCAGATAGCTACCCTTACTGGCGTTGAACGCCCAGTGGGTGCTTCTTTTGGGCGTTCAACGCCCAAAATGTTTCTTACTGGCTTTTTCACGCCAGTGAGCTTCCAAATTCCCTTGTAACTTTGTGAATTCAAGCAATTGCTATTTTACCTTGAAGATACTTGACATATACTTGTAAAAAAAAAATAACAATTAATTAACAAATAAACTTTGTAAATAGCTGGGTTGCCTCCCAGCAAGTGCTTCTTTATTGTCATTAGTTGGACTATTATTGAGCTTTAATCAAGCCTCAGTTTTGAGCATTCTTGCTCAAAATTGCCTTCAAGATAATGTTTGACTCTCTATCCATTAACAATGAACTTTTTATTAGAATCATTATCCTGAAGCTCTACGTATCTATATGGTGACACGCTTGTGATCACATATGGACCTCTCCACCAGGACTTCAATTTCCCGGGGAATAATCTGAGCCTAGAATTAAATAACAGAACTTTCTGTCCTGGCTCAAAGACTCTAGATGACAATTTCTTATCATGCCATCTTTTTGCTCTCTCTTTGTATATTTTTGCATTCTCGAAAGCATTGAGTCTAAATTCCTCTAGCTCATTTAACTGGAGCAATCATTTTTCTCCAGCTAACTTGGCATCAAGGTTCAGGAATCTGGTTGCCCAGTAGGCTTTATGTTCCAGTTCCACTGGCAAGTGACATGCCTTTCCACACACAAGCTGGTATGGAGAGGTCCCTATAGGGGTCTTGAATGCTGTTCTGTATGCCCACAGAGCATCATCCAAGCTTCTTGCCCAATCCCTTCTACAGTTAATTACAGTCCATTCCAGGATTCTTTTGAGTTCTCTATTTGAGACGTCAGCTTGCCCATTCATCTGTGGGTGGTATGGAGTGGCCACCCTGTGGCTAACTCCATAACGGACCAAAGAAGAGTAGAGCTGTTTATTGCAGAAATGGGTGCCCATATCACTGATTAGTACTCTAGGGGTGCCAAATCTGCTAAAGATGTGTTTCTGGAGGAATTTTAACACTGTCTTAGTGTCATTAGTGGGTGTTGCAATAGCTTCCACCCATTTGGATACATAATCCACTACCACCAAAATGTAAGTGTTTGAGTATGAAGGTGGGAAAGGCCCTATGAAGTCAATACCCCATACATCAAACAACTCAATCTCCAAGATCCCTTGTTGAGGCATGGCATAACTGTGAGGGAGATTGCCAGATCTTTGGCAACTGTCACAATTAAGTACAAACACTCGGGAATCTTTATAGAGAGTAGGCCAGTAGAAGCCACATTGGAGGACTCTTGTGGCTGTTCGCTCACTTCCAAAATGTCCTCCATACTGTGATCCATGGCAGTGCCATAGGATCCTCTGCACTTCTTCTTTAGACACACATCTACGGATTACTCTGCCTGCATATCTCTTTAAGAGATATGGTTCATCCCAAAGATAGTACTTTGCATCTGTGATCAATTTCTTTGATTGCTGCCTACTGTACTCTTTGGGATGGCAAAGAGTTGCTCATCTGGAAAGGTTTCAGAGATCTCAGTAAGAGGGAGGGACGCCCCTTCTACTGGTTCTATTCGGGACAGGTGATCTGCTACTTGGTTCTCTGTCCCTTTTCTGTCTCTTATTTCTATATCAAACTCTTGCAGAAGCAACACCCATCTGATGAGTCTGGGTTTTGAATCCTGCTTTGTGAGTAGATATTTAAGAGCACCATGATCAGTGTACACAATCACTTTTGATCCTACTAAATAGGATCTGAACTTGTCAATGGCATAAATTACTACAAGTAATTCTTTTTCTGTGGTTGTGTAGTTCTTCTGTACGTCATTTAAGACACAGCTAGCATAATAAATGACGTGCAGAAGCTTGTCATGCCTCTGTCCCAATACTGCACCAATGGCATGATCACTGGAATCACACATCAATTCAAATGGTAATGTCCAGTCTGGTGCAGAGATGACTGGTGCTGTGACCAGCTTAGCTTTCAGGGTCTCAAACGCCTGCAGACACTTCTTATCAAAGATAAATGGCATGTCAGCAGCTAGCAGATTACTTAGAGGTTTGCCGATTTTTGAAAAATTCTTTATAAACCTCCTATAGAATCCTGCATGCCCCATAAAGCTTCTGATTGCCTTAACATTGGCAGGTGGTGGTAATTTTTTAATTACCTCTACCTTAGCTTGATCCACCTCTATTCCCCTGTTCGAGATTTTGTGCCCAAGGACAATTTCTTCAGTCACCATAAAGTGACATTTCTCCCAGTTTAAAACTAGGTTGGTCTCTTGGCATCTCTTTAGAACAAGTGCTAGATGATCAAGACAGGAGCTGAATGAGTCTCCAAATACTTAAAAGTCATCCATGAAGACTTCCAGAAATTTTTCCACCATATCAGAGAAAATTGAGAGCATGCACCTTTGAAAGGTTACAGGTGCATTGCACAAGCCAAATGGCATCATTCTCTATGCAAATACTCTGGATGGACATGTGAACACCGTTTTCTCTTGATCTTTTGGATCTACTGCAATTTGATTATAACCTAAATATCCATCCAGGAAGCAGTAGTATTCATGACCTGCTAGTCTCTCTAGCATCTGGTCTATGAATGGTAAAGGAAAATGATCCTTTCTGGTAGCTGTATTGAGCCTTCTATAATCAATACACATACGCCACCCTGTAACTGTTCTTGTAGGAACCAGTTCATTTTTTTCATTATGAACCACTGTCATGCCACCCTTCTTAGGGACGACTTGGACAGGGCTTACCCAGGGGCTATCAGAAATAGGATAACTAATCCCAGCCTCTAGTAATATAGTGACCTCTTTCTGCACCACCTCCTTCATGGCTGGATTCAACCGCCTTTGTGGTTGAACCACTGGCTTGGCATCACCTTCTAATAGGATCTTGTGCATGCATCTGGCTGGGCTAATGCCCTTAAGATCACTTATGGACCACCCAAGAGCTGTCTTGTGTGTCCTTAGCACTTGAATTTGTGCTTCCTCTTCCTGTGGCTCTAAGGTAGAGCTTATGATTACAGGAAAGATACCACCTTCTCCCAGAAATACATATTTCAGGGATGGTGGTAATGGTTTGAGCTCGGGTTTGGGAGGTTTCTCCTCTTCCTGAGGGATCTTCAGAGGTTCTATTATTCTCTATGGTTCCTCCAGATCAGGCTGAACATCTTTAAAGATATCCTCTAGCTCTGATTCGAGACTCTCGGCCATATTGACCTCTTTTACCAGAGAGTCAATAATGTCAATGCTCATGCAGTCATTTTGGGTGTCTGGATGTTGCATGGCTTTAACAACATTCAACTTGAACTCATCCTCATTGACTCTCAGGGTTACTTCCCCTTTTTGAACATCAATAAGGGTTCGGCTAGCTGCTAGGAAAGGTCTTCCCAAAATGAGAGTTGCACCCTTGTGCTCCTCCATTTCCAGTACCACAAAGTCAGTGGGAAAGGCAAATGGCCCAACCTTGACAATCATGTCTTCAATCATGCCTGATGGGTATTTAATGGAGCCGTCAGCAAGTTGGAGACATATCTGGGTTGGTTTGACTTCTTCAGTCAAACTGAGCTTTCTGATAGTAGATACAGGTATTAGGTTGATGCTTGCTCCAAGATCACATAAAGCTTTCTTGGTACAAGTACCCTCTAATGTGCATGGTATCGTAAAGCTTCCAGGATCTTTAAGCTTCTCAGGTAAGCTTTTCAGAATGACTGCACTGCATTCTTCAGTTAGGTAAACCTTTTCAATTTCCCTCCAATCCTTCTTATGACTTAAGATCTCTTTCATGAACTTAGCATAAAAGGGTATTTGCTCAAGTGCTTCTGCAAACGGGATCTTTATTTCAAGAGTCCTGAGATAGTCTGCAAAGCGGGCAAATTGCTTATCCTGTTGAGTTTTTGAGGATAAGGCATTTTGGCTTTGTATTCCTCAACCTTAGTTGCTGCAGGTTTATTACCTACAGATGAGGGTTGAGAAGCCTTTTTAGAGGGGTTGCTATCAGCACTAGCTTGTGTCTGATCTCCCACTGGCATTTGAATGCCAGGGGTGGAAGCTGGAGTGGCTTCAGATGCCAGCTCCTTACCTGTTTCTGGCGTCTGAATGCCAGAACTGTGCTTCCTTTGGGTGTTCAACACCGATTCATTGCTTGTTTTTGGCGTTGAACGCCAGAACTGAGCATGGTCTGGGCGTTCAACGCCAGCTTTCCACCCATTTTCTGGCGTTTGAGCGCCAGAAGTATTCCTCTCTGGGTTCTGACTGTCCTCAGATGGATTTTGGGTGGTTTGCTCATTTCCTAGCTTCCTGCTACATTGAAGTAAGGTATTTAATGTTTTCGCACTTCTTAATTGAACTACTTGGCATTCTTCTGTTATTTGTTTTGATAACTGTTGTTCTGTTTGCTTCAACTGTACTTCCATATTTTTATTAGCCATTCTTGTTTCTTGTAGTATCTCCTTGAATTCGGCTAACTGTTTTGTTAGAAAATCTAATTGCTGATTGAATTCAGCAGCTTGATCTGCAGGACTGAGTTCAGCAGTTACTGTTTTAGCCTCTTCCTTCTTGGGAAGTTCAATGCTTAGGTACAGGTGCTGATTCCTGGCAACTGTATCAATGAGCTCTTGAGCTTCTTCAATTATTTTTCTCATGTGAATAGATCCACCAACTGAGTGGTCTAGAGAAATCTGAGATTTCTCTGTAAGCCCATAATATAAGATGTCTAATTGTACCCACTCTGAAAACATTTCAGAGGGGAATTTTCTTAGCATCTCTCTGTATCTCTCCCAGGCATCATAAAGGGATTCATTATCTCCTTGTTTGATGCCTTGGATGCTTAGCCTCAGCTGTGTCATCCATTTTGGAGGAAAATAGTGATTCAGGAATTTTTCTGACAGTTGTTTCCATGTCTTTATGCTGCCCTTGGGTTGGTTATTTAACCACCTCTTAGCTTGGTTCTTTACAGCAAATGAAAACAGTAATAATCTGTAGACATCCTGATCTACTTTCTTATCATGTACTGTGTCAGCAATTTGTAAAAATTGTGCCAGAAACTCTGTAGGTTCTTCCTGTGGAAGACCAGAATACTGGCAACTTTGCTGCACCATGATAATGAGCTGAGGATTCAACTCAAAGCTACTAACTCCAATGGAGGGTATACAGATACTACTCCCATATGAAGCAGTAGTGGGGTTAGCATATGACCCCAGAGTCCTTCTGGACTTTTCATTTCCACTTAGTTCCATGATGGAGCAAGGGATAATGTGGATTTAAATTTTTAGTTTATAAATAAGTATATAAAAATAATTTTTGAAATAAAATAAAATAAAAACCAAAATAAAAATAAGATAAAATAATTTTATTTTTGAAATCTTAAAAGGATAAGATTTGAAAAATTTTTGAAATTGAAATCTGAATTTTTATAAAAAAAATTTCGAAAATATAGTTTTAAAATTAGTTAGAAAAGATATTTTTTTGAATTTTGAATTTTATGATGAAAGAGAAAAACACATAAAAGACACAAGACTTAAAATTTTTAGATCTAATGCTCATTGTTTTCGAAAATTTTGGAGGGAAACACCAAGGAACACCAAACTTAAAAATTTTAAGATCAAAACACAAAGAGGACTCAAGAATACTTTGAAGACTCACAAGAACACCAAGAACAAAAGAAAGAACACCAAACTTAAAAAATTTTTTAGAAATCAAAATAATTTTCGAAAATTATATCAAAATTAGCAAGAAAACACCAAACTTAAAGTTTGGCACAGGATTAAATCAAGAAAAATTATTTTTGAAAAAGATTTTTAAAAAGAAGATACCCAATTGCCAAGAACATAAGCTAATGCTCTAACCAATTGAGTTATAAATGTAACACTTGTTTTGAATAGGTATATTTGGATTATTCCTTTTGGAAGACTAATGCTTTGGAAAAGAACAAGAAAAACAAGAAAAGGCACAGAACAAAAAAAACTAAAAATCAAACAAGAAAAATAAACAAGAACAACTTAAAGATCAAAGAAAAGAAATTCGAAAATTTAAAAGAAAAATATAAAATGTGCAATTGACACCAAACTTAGAACAAAACACTAAACTCACGAAAAAAATTAAGATTTGATAAAGAAAAATAATATTTTTGAAAAATTTTTGAAAAGGGAATAAAGGACTCAGAATTTAATGACTATAATAACAAAAATAAATTATTCCTAATCTAAGCAACAAAATAAACCTTTAGTTGTTCAAACTCAAATAATCCCCGGCAACGGCGCCAAAAACTTGGTGCACGGAATTGCAGAAGACAAAAACTTGGTGCACGAAATTGCAATCACACTTTTGCAATCCGCACAACTAACAAGCAAGTGCACTGGGTCGTCTAAGTAATACCTTACATGAGTAAGGGTCGATCCCACGGAGATTATTGGTTTGAAGCAAGCTATGTTTATTTTATTATTCTTAGTCAAGATTTCAATTAAAATTATCAGTTTGAATTATTAGAAAAATAAAAGAGCGTGAATTAATTACTTGTAATGCAGTAATGGAGAATATGTTGGAGTTTTGGAGATGCTTTATCTTCTGAATTCCTGTAATGTAATATTCAACTCAATTCCAAAGTGCAAGGCTCCTTCCATGGCAAGCTGTATGTAGGGTGTCACCATTGTCAATGGCTACCTCCCATCCTCTCAGTGATAACGGTCCAGATGCTCTGTCACAGCACGGCTAATCAGCTGTTGGTTCTCGATCATGTTGGAATAGGATCCATTGATCATTTTGCGTTTGTCATCACGCCCAGAAATCGTGAGTTTGAAGCTCGTCACAGCCATTCAATCCTTGAATCCTACTCGGAATACCACAGACAAGGTTTAGACTTTCCGGATCCTCAAGAGTGGCCGTCATCAATTCTAGCTTATACCACAAATATTCTGATTAAGGAATCTAAGAGAAGCTCATTCAATCTGATGTAGAACAGAGGTGGTTGTCAGGCACACATTCATGGATTGAGGAAGGTGATGAGTGTCACGGATCATCACCTTCTTCATAATTAAGCGCGAATGAACATCTTAGATAGGAACACACACGTTTGAACGGAGAAATAGAAACAATTGCATTAATTGATCGAGACGCTGCAGAGCTCCTCACCCCCAACAATGGAGTTTAGAGACTCATGCCGTCAAAGTGTATAAAATTCAGATCTGAAAATGTCATGAGGTACAAAATAAATCTCTAAAAGTTGTTTAAATACTAAACTAGTAACCTAGGTTTACAGAGAATGAGTAAACTAAGATAATTGGTGTAGAAATCCACTTCTGGGGCCCACTTGGTGTGTGCTGGGGCTGAGACTTAAGCCTCTCACGTGCTTGGGCTGTTTCTGGAGTTGAACGCCAGGTTGTAACGTGTTTTGGGCGTTGAACTCCAACTTGTAACCTGTTTCTGGCGCTGGACGCCAGACTGCAACATGAAACTGGCGTTCAACACCAATTTACGTCATCTATCTTTGCGCAAAGTATGGACTATTATATATTTCTGGAAAGCCCTAGATGTCTACTTTCCAACCCAATTGAGAGCGCGTCAATTGGACTCATGTAGCTCCAAAAAATCCATTCCAAGTGCAGGGAGGTCAGGATCTAATAGCATCAGCAGTCCTTTTTCAGCCTAACTCAGATTTTTGCTCAGCTCCCTCAATTTCAGCCAGAAAATACCTAAAATTACAGAAAAATACACAAACTCATAGTAAAGTCCATAAATATGATTTTTGCCTAAAAACTAATTAAAACATACTAAAATCTACATGAAATTACCCCAAAAAAGTGTATAAAATATCTGCTCATCAGGCCACTTTAATGTGTTCGGAAGGAGTTAGAGAAGAAAGAATGTGAAAGAAGTGAATTTATTTCACCCTTATGAACACATTAAAAATCCAATGATAAACCCAACTTATTATATGCGAAAAAAATAAGTTTGGTGTCCCAAGGGACACTCATCAAATGCATTTTAATTGCATGTTGCAAAAAGGGAATATAAAGAAGTTATTTTCACTAATGGGTTTTCGATTTTCAATTTCAGGAGAGAGAATGGGGCCCACATGATTGATAGCTCACTGAGAGAGGGAGTCAAAGTGTACTTACACTTTGGAACTCAACACATGCAGAGAAAAGGGTTGGCGCCTCTTCCCACGCTATGCGCCACTTCCCAAGTGTGAAAAAGTTGAGTTGCTTTTACTTCCCACCACAAAGACCCCTTCTAGACTACATCTCTCCCTCTTATAAAAGCCAAACACTTTCCCACCATTCTCCATACTTTAATCCCCAAGTTTCACACGTGAAAGAACCCTCACATTTCCGTTATTCTCACTTTATTTCTCGTTACTACCTTCTTTTCTTTTACTTGATTAGGGACAATCAAGTCATAAGTTTGGTGTTGTGGAGCAAACCCTTACTTTGCTCTCTGTTCTCTATTTCTTCTTCCATTCTCCTCAACCTTTCATACCTCTTTTCTAACCCAATGGCACCACCAAGATCATCATCATCAAAGAAGAGAAAGACCAAGGAACCAACCTCAGAATCCTCAAGCCACAATAAATAAAAGTTCCTCTCATCATTCAACCAAAACAAGTTTTATGGTTGGGTGAGCGATAGGCAAATCATTCCAGAGGTTGGCTTTCAAATTGGAAGGAATGAGCATCCTGAAATCATCAGAGAGCAGGGGATGGGCACTCTTGTGCAACACACCAAGGAAGATGGTGGAAAGCTTAGTTAGAGAATTCTACGCCAATGTAGTGCCTCAACCTGGGCAACCCTATGGGTATCATAGCTTTGTGAGGAGGAAGGCCATCGACTATAGCCCCTCCAGCATAGATAGGATGTTGATGGTGAAGCAAACAAGCTCCACCTGGAGTTATAAAGAGAGGATCAAGCAACAGGACCCAGGATTTGATGAAATCCTCAATGAAATCTGCGTGCTGAATGTACAGTGAATCAATGACAAGGATGGAAGACCTAACCAGCTGAGGAGAAGAGATTTGAGCCCCCAAGCCAGAGGGTGGCTAGACTTTGTGAGAAGATCTCTCAACCCAACATCTAACACTTCTGAGGTGACATTGGAGAGGGCTGTGCTCATATATAGCATCATGAAGTGAGAAAACGTGAATGTTGGGGAGATGATCACCAAGAACATTAATAGCGTGCTAAAAAGCACCAAGGATAGCACAAGGTTGGCATTTCCCAGCATCATCCAAAGACTATGTGATGAAGCAGGGGTTGAGAAGATCATTGATGAGGTGCTAGTGGATCAAGAAAAGCCCATAACTACCAAGAAAATAGCCAAAGTGGTAGCTGTTAACCCACTTCAAAGGGCCAGGGAGCACAGAGCTCATGCTCATGTGCCACAAGGGCAACCACAACAAAAAGAAGAGGCTGAGGAATAACCACACTACCTAGCACTTCAACCACCACCATACCAACAATACCAATGATTCCCTAAAGGATTCAATTGGGAACAACTGCAAGGAGATATAAACCAAATGAGAGGAGACATACATCATCTGAGAGAGGATGTAAACCAACTCAAACAGCAATAACAACATTGGGTTTGAATGAATGAGAACATACAACAACTCAAGGAAGTGTGGATCAAATGAAGGAGCAGCAAGAACAGTTTGACTGGGGTGAAATGCAAGGTGCACTCAACAAAATAGTTGAGCAAAATAAATGGCATCAGAGGAACCTTGCTGAGTTCAGGCATCTTTATGATGCTAGAACCATTTCAAGGAGGCAATATGATATCAATACACAAGCGAAGCTGAATCACTTGTGTAATGTTGTGGCAGCCTTGAACCCCAGATACCCAATATTCATGCAAGGAATGGAGGAGCTAAGTGCGAGACAAGAGGAAGTTCTAGCTAAGCATAAGGAGAATTAAAGGAACTACATGAGAAGGTTGGGATTTTGGAAACCAAAGGACATAAAGGCACAAGAAGGATCCTCCAAAAAGGATGATGACTTATCCCGGCCCCTTCCAAAAAGAAAGACAAGGGAAAAGGGCCAATGAGCTGAAGCTGCTCAAGGTTATTAAGTCCCAAGGTTGACATTCCTAAAACTTTGAATTTATTTTTAGTTCTCTTTATGTTTTAATTTCTATTTAAAAATAAATTTCAATGTTAGGATAGTTTATGTTTCATGTTTGATTCCCTAAAGTTTCTTTTATGAGTCCTTTATGTTTTCAAGAAAGAAAATGCAATGTTGCTAAGTTTCACAATCATCAAATAAAAGAAGTAGTTTGTTTCCATAAGAATCTATGGTGAGTTGTTGCAAAAACAAGAGTAAAAGAGATTAAGGCCAAGTAAGGGTATTCAAAACCAAGAGATAAATTAACTAAGTGCAGGACCTTGAATGAATTAAAAAGAAAATGAGTCACGGTGAGTAACTAGACTTAGAGGAAGTGACAAATAAAGGCTAAGGATGTCCCTTGAATATCTATAGAACCAAGAAGTAGTAAGCAATAAAAAGACCCAAGGCTCTGAGCATCGCCTACTAGGATAAAAGGAAGCACCAATTAACTCAAAAGAATCAAAGATCCTAGTAAATGCTTGTGGTGAAGATGTGTCAAGAAGAGACACCTGGGCAATTAAATTCTTACGGGTGTTTCAACACCTAGCACCTTAAGACCAACTGGTTTGGAAGTGCAAATTGAAAGCCTAAGCTAAAGGTTCGTCTTGAGATAAAACACTTAGAGTCATGGTCAATTGAAAAGAAAGAAAATGAAACAACTCTTGCTACTTCATGGTGACAATCAATAAAAAGGGCACCTAAGGCAAACATTCGAAAAATCCTTAAGAGTCTAGGAGTTCATTGTGGCATTGAAACAATAATACTCATGCATGTGTTAACACTTAGCCTTATCCTTGGTAATGAAAGCACTTATTCATGGTTGAAGTCTCAATTCATTTAAGAATAACTCACATTAATTTGCTTGGGACAAGCAAAGCTTAAGTTTAGTGTTGTGATGACTTGCACCATTTACCCTTTTTACCTTTGCAAAAGCACCATAAAAAGAGCACATATTCATTGTTTTAATGCAATTTCATGAGCTAAATGATAAGTATTATGGTACATTGCTTTGAAATGGGTTTGTGTTGAATTTCAGGAGAAAGGAGCAATAAAAAGAGAAGAAAACAACAAGTAAAAGCTGGGCATATGAAGAGGGCGTGACACTTGGAACAAACGCCACAAAAAAGGAATGGGTGTGGCACGCCAGCATCAGGGCGTGGCACGCCAGTAGCAAATTCCAGAAAGCAATGATGAAGGCCACAAGAAGGGCATGGCACGCCAAGCTGGGTGTGGCACGCCAACTCATTAACCAGAAAAGGAATTCACTAGGGCGTGCCACTTGGTGTCAAAGTGTGGCACGCGAAGCTCTCATCATCACTTGGGCGTGCCACTTGAGGACCCAAGCATGGCACGCCAAGCTAATGGAGTCACATTAAAGTGGGCGTGCCACTTGAGCATCAAGGGCGTGGCACGCCAGTACCAGTTTCCAGAGAAAATGTCAAAGGCCCAAGCACTTGAGCGTGACACTTGGTGTCGAAGGCGAGGCACACCAAGCTCTCATCATCACTTGGGCGTGCCACTTGAAGACTCAGGCGTGGCACGCCAACACCAGAAAAGGCCAAGCAAAGTTAGGCGTGCCACTTGAGGTCGAACGCGTGGCACGCTAGCTCTCATTTATTCCCCTGGGCGTGCCACTTGAATGTTGGGCATGGCATGCCAGCTACTGGAACAAAGAGGGATAATGGGTGTGTGGTGCACGAAATTGTAATCACACTTGCAATTCCGCACAACTAACCAGCAAGTGCACTGGGTCGTCCAAGTAATACCTTATGTAAGTAAGGGTCGATCCCACGGAGATTGTCGGTTTGGAGCAAGCTATGGTTACCTTGTAACTCTTAGTCAGGAGATTATTAATGAAAAGGGTTTTGTTTGCAATAAAATAAAGAGCATGAAATAGAAGATACTTGTGATTCAATAATGGAGAACAGGTTGGAGTTTTGGAGATGCTCTATCATCTAAATCTCTGCTTTCCTACTGTCTTCTTCTTTACGCACGCAAGGCTCCTTGATAAACTACTATTTTATGGTTTATATTGTGTTTAATTGAGTGGTTTTATTAAGCTTTTCACCCACTTATTCATATGATTTGCATGATTTTACAATTCCTTCCTAGTTTAGTTCTATGATTGAAAACTTGCTTCTTAAAGATCTTTTAATTATGTATTTTAATTCTCCTATATACTATTCAATGCCGTGATCTGTGTGTTAAGTGTTTCAGGCTTCATAGGGCAGGAATGGCTTAAAGAATGGAGAGGAAGCTTGCAAAAAGGGAAGGAGCACAGGAAATAAAGGAGACAACCAGCGAATAGCGACGCGCACGCATAGCTGACGCGTGCACGCAAATCAGACAAAATCACAGCGACGCGTACGCGTGGATTGGAGTTTGCGCAAATGACGCGAGCGCATACCTAACGCGCATGCGTGGAGAGGAAATCGCTGAATGACGCGTACGCGTGACTGACGCGTATGCGTGACCTACGCGATCTGCAGAAATTACAGAATATGCTGGAGACAGTTTCGGGCCACGTTTTGACCCAGAGTTCGGCCCAGAAACACAGATTAAAGTCAGGGAACATGTAGGGACTCAAGATATCAGATTGTAATACACACTTTTCACAATTTAGATGTAGCTTTTAGATAGAGAGGTTTTCTTCTCTCTCTTAGGATTTAGGATTAGGATTCCTCTTAAAGGATTTAGAATTTCTCTTAATTTTAGGATTATCTCATCTTCATATCAGGTTCAATATTCCTTTATTTTGACTTCCCTCATTTGTTAATTACTTTTGTTGCTAAATTGGCTTATGGACCATTCATGTTATGATTTTCTTGGTCAATATTATTTGAGGTATTTCAAACTCATGATTGTTTTGCTCTATTTATGATTTCTTCTCCCTTTTGGCTTTGGTTAATTAATTGGTAATACTTGAGTTATCAAACTCAGCAGTGGTTGAAATTGGCAGATGGCTAATTAATTTGGATCGCTCTAAAAGTTGACTAGGACTTGAGGATCAATTTAATTAGTCCACTTGACTTTCCTTTATTTAATAAAGGATAACTAAGTGGGATTAAAACCCAATTCTCATCACATCTGATAAGGATAACTAGGATAGGAATTCCGATTTTAATACCTTGCCACGAGATTTATAGTTATTGATTTATTAATTCCTGCAATCTATTTCTCTTGCTCAAACCTTCTTCAAACCCAAAAACATTGTTTTCCATAACCAATAATAAAACACACCTCCCTGAAATTCCTTGAGAAGGCGACCCGAGGTTTGAATACTTCGGTTAATTATTTTTATTGGGTTTGTTATTTGTGACAACCAAAACGTTTGTAAGAAAGGAATTCTTGACGGTTTAGAAGCTATACTTACAACGTGAATTTATTTGTGAAAATTCTAGATTGCGCGAGAGTTCCGTTCTTCAAAATGGCGCCGTTGTCGGGGAGTTGCAAATGTGTGCCTTATTATTGGTTATTGTAAATATTTTTCTTTACTTGTTTATTTGTTTTTGTTTTCCCTTCTTATTTCTAATAGCTACTATGAGTTCTCACCCCTCTCGTTTTGAGTTTGGTTCTAAATTTGTTGAAAGGAATGGAAGCTATAACAGGAATATGCATCAAGGTCTAAGCAATCAAAGATGGATGGAGCCAAGAGGATCTTATCAACCCTTTAAGCAACAACACCTTCCAAGATATCATGGACAAAGACCATTCTGCAATGCATACTAAGATGATAGATATGGTGGACCCCCTTGTAATCACTAACAAGCCCCACCCTGTGCTTATCGACCACCCTCTCAACATAGCTTCGAACCACCACACTCACAAGCTCCTTTTTACCATTCACCTCCATATGACCATAATCCTTATCCACCACACCAACCACCATATGAACCATACCTAGAACCACCACCTCAATATTCACCATCTTCATATCCTTATAAAAAAGAACCACCTCCGTATCATGAACCTGTTTTCCAAAAAAATAAACCCTCCAATCCACCCTAAACCTCCATGGAGAGCACACTTACCTCTCTCATTAGTCTCACCTCTACACTCCAAAATCTTATATCCCGCATAGACCAACCCTCCACCTCCAATGTTCAACCCTCAAACTCCAGTGCACTTCCATCTCAACCACAGAATGATCTCTCCATCCCAACACCACCATCCATGGAAGAGCACCCACATCCATCAATCCAAGAGCAACATGATCCCAATGCTGCCATTTACATAGAACAAGAGAGAAGGGATCATCTTCGCGAATCCATACTTCATAAGGAGCTAGAGGAGGCACTAAAGGTGAAGGTAGAAGAGACCTTTGCAGATGAAGGAGTAGTTGAAGGGAGTTATCATAGAAAAGAAGCCATCAAGGAGGAATACGATTTCATACTTAAACACCTGGATCAAGCGATAAATCGATTACGTTTCTGACGTTCGGACATTCAAGGAACCCCCATGGCTTCATATGCAAAATCTAATGAAGAACGTCGCATGAAGGAGACACTAGAAACTCCAGTGGACAATAAGGAGTGTGACTTTGTACTGGAACAAGTGGAAGAAGCCAGAATTATTGAAGAAGAAGAAGTGGTTCAAGACTTAGGAGATGCTGAACCTCCATAGGAAGGTCAAGTTATAGAGCCTCCTTCAAAGACGTTTGAAACTGATGTTGAGGAAGGTGTACAACCTCCAAGGCATCTGATGATTGAAGACTTTGAAAGGGATGGTCAAGAGATGGATTCGATCATTGATGAATTCTTATCTACATTTGTGTCCTCTCCCATTGGACTTGACGTGGAGATGAATAAAGAGGAAGCACAACCTCCCATGCCCTTGGTGAACAATGAAGAAGAGATTTAATTGGAAGAAATCTACCAAGAGGAAGAGGTTGATATTGAAGAAGATTGCAAAGAGGTGGAAGTTGTCAAAGAAGAGCACAAGTGAGTGGAGCTTGCAAGATCATTAGAAACACCTCTCCCGAAGCCATCACCGTCCAACACAACGTTCAAGTGGGTAAAATTCTTATCTTTGACCTTTATTTTCCCACTTGAATATGGGCTTCTAGAGACGGATGGTCAACTTAGAGCTCTTTGTGGCATTAAGAGTAAGAAGAAGATGGTTAGTGGTTGGAGTTGTCAAGCAAGGTTCAACATGGTTGTATGCTCCAAGTTGACATGCAAAGTTTGGTGTAAAGCTCAACTGAATGGGTCTAGGAAGTTGTTTGGCTATTTTAGTGAGAATTCAGATTTCCCACCACCCGGTTGGAACACTAATGATCAACAAGAAGACGGGTGCAAAAACAAGGTTTGGGACCCCGGAATTCAATCTAGAAATCAATACTCTTGGGGCCTTGTCATTTGATTTAGATTGCTTGAAGGTTTTCTGCGCCTAGTTTGGAATCCCGGAGGTTGTGGGAATTCCAAACACTGGTGGAGATTCTTGGATGAATACAAGCACAAGCCGCCATAACAGGAATTTCACCAGAATGTCCAACTTAAAGACTTTAACTAAAAGTGCTAGGTTGGAGACAACCCACCATGGTATGATCGTCCCTTTTCCATTTTAGACTATTTTTGAATTTTGATTGAACCTGAAATTTTTGCATCACATTCATTGCATTTTGCATTCTGCATACTGCATAAGAAAAAAAGATACGTGATCAATGCGCCAACGTCTACGACGCACACGCGTCATTTGTGTAGCGAAACGGAACAGAGAGTTGTGCGAGAGACGTGCGGGAGTAGTGCGTGGCGCACAAGCCACACCACGCGTACGCGTGCCACATGCATACGCGCCCCCTGCAAAAAGTCCAACCCACGCGTAAGCATCACCGACACGTCCGCGTGGGTGTGTGAATCGGCGTTATTGGAGTTTCACACAGAAAGTTGTGCGGGGGTGCAGATGGCCTCGTGCATTTTGCACGATCCCTAATCATGCATGCGCGTGATGGACGCCCTTGCGTCCCTCCCCTATACACTCAGCCACGCATCCGCGTGTGTGACGCGTTCGCGCCGTTAGCGCCGTGCACCTTGCACGCAGCGCGCCGCCTAACCAGTTTCCTTTTCTTCACTTTTCTAATCCTATTTCTTTCTTCTTTTCCTCCCTCCTCTCTTCTTCATTATTCTTCTACCTTTTGCACTTTTCTTAATTTTCTTTTTAGCATAATTATTTATGGTCTTTTTTTCTTTCTTCTTCATGCATTTTTATGTTGGTGTTGGAACTTTATTTAGGTCTTTCACTATTACTTGTGGATTATTATGGAGTTGTTTGACAATTCATATTACTTGGAATGCTTGCATGTTCCAAATTCATTCTTCCCCTATCATATTGAACATGCATACTAAGTGTTTGTGAAAAAACCCGTATGGCATTGTGCATTCTTCATTATTCTATCCTTCTACTCTAATGTTTGTTTTTCACAAAACCCTTTCCAATATTTTATTAATTAAATATAATTGTCAATACAAACGTTATTGTTAGTTTCTTACGACTAATAATATATTAGGGCTTTTAATGCTTGATTTATGCTACTCATGCCTTTGCCAGCATGCCAATAAACATCTTGCATTTAATTGCCTCAATTTATCATGCTATATTTCCATTGATGTCCTAATTTCATGGAGTCGCGACCATGTGTTAACAACATTCTTCTCTATTTTAGCATGGTTATCACTCGTACTGCCCTCTTCTTTGTTCTATCCCTTTGATGTTCCTTTCCCTTCTCCCTTTTCAGGATGGCCACCAGGAAGGGTAAAGCGAAAGACTCTACAACGAGCACCAGCTGAGAAACCACAACCCCTGCCCACCTGCACATCTTTGCATGCACCGAGGACGGTGCAATCTTTAAGTGTGGGGAGGTCAATACCGATCTCCACGGGTTAGTTAGTCTCTTCTCAACACCAATTTCAAATTTTCTATGTTAGTTCATTACTGCATTTGCATGTGTATTTGCATGTTTGATTGCGTATTGTATCACCACTTGGTTGAAGTAACATTTTCTTTTTCAAGGAATTCTTATAGTATTTCACTAATTCAAATAAAAACTTCTTTGTTAAACTTGTCTGAAGAAATATTATATTGGAACATGGTTTAGAGCTCGAACACACAAAACCAGTGAGATTTTGAGCCTATGTGATTGGTTGCTTTTTATCAACCAATATATTTTATTTTTGTGTGTTATTCTCTCTAAAATTGTAATCTTTATCTTGCTTAATTCTATATTTCCATTGTTTGATGTATGCATGCACTTATATGATTGAGGCCTTGTTTCACTAAGCTTACATACCCATATGGCCTTACCCTTTCATTATCATTTTCAAACCAATTTGAGCCTATTTTATCCATTCGTTCTTTACTTTAGCTCATTACTAACTCTAAGCGGAAAACAATAATGTCCTTAATTTGAATCCTTGGTTAGCTTAGACTAAGTGAGAGTGCTTATGATTTAAGTATGGAAAAGTGGTTTTGGAAATATTTGGTTTGTGAATTGAGTATGTTAGACTTTCTGTGAAAATATGAAAAAGGTTGAGAACATGTTTATGCATTCAATACCTTAATCGTATGCATTGACAAAAACAAAAGAAAAAAATATATATATATAAAGAGAAAAAAAAAGAAAAGAAAAAGGAGCAGAAAAATAAAAAGGGGACAAAATGCCCCAAAGTGAATGGTGAAATCAATGTATATAAGTTTTACTTAAATTTAGGGTGCATGAATATGTGGTAAACATAGTTAATGGACAGTTAGATCTTGTATTGTGATCATATGGATTGTCTTAAGTTAGGTGGGAAATATTTATGTTAATTAAGGATTCAGATTTTAGTCCACTTGGCCAAATACAATCCTACCTTGACCCGAACCCCATTACAACCCTTAGAAGACCTCTTAATATGTGTATCTATGCATTAATCCTTTGTTGATTGGTAGAAGAAAAGCAAGCCTTAGAAAGCAAGGTTAGTAGAGAATTGAGAGAATCGAACCTCGAACACTTGAGTGATTAGAGTGTATACACTTCTAGTAAGGGTTCGATGCTCGATTCCTTGTTCCCTGCTTTCATGAGCTATTTTCTTCTGGCTAGTTATTTGTACTTTATTTTGTGATTTGAATTAGTGAAATCCAGTTCATATTTGTTCTTGAAAGATTTATTTACTTTTTCACCAAGTAGGTAGAATCATTTTAGCATGTAGTTGCATTCACATTCATAGGTTGCATTGCATGAGTCCTGCTTTTCCCTACTCATATATTTTGTCTCATTGAGCTTAGCATGAGGACATGCTAATGTTTAAGTGTGGGGAGGTTGATAAACCACTATTTTATGGTTTATATTGTGTTTAGTTGAGTGGTTTTATCAAGCTTTTCACCCACTTATTCATATGATTTGCATGATTTTACAATTCCTTCCTAGTTTAGCTCTATAATTGAAAACTTGCTTCTTAAATATCTTTTAATTATGTATTTTAATTCTCCTCTATACCATTC
Source organism: Arachis hypogaea (assembly GCF_003086295.3). Lineage (NCBI taxonomy): Eukaryota > Viridiplantae > Streptophyta > Magnoliopsida > Fabales > Fabaceae > Arachis > Arachis hypogaea. Next base: position 54,572,579 of record NC_092039.1, on the reverse strand, counting down.
GATGTCGTGATCTGTGTGTTAAGTGTTTCAGGCTTCATAGGGCAAGAATGGCTTAGAGAATGGAGATGAAGCTTGCAAAAAAGGATGGAGCACAAGAAATAAAGGAGAAACCTAGCGAATAGTGATGCGCACGCATAGCTGACGCGTGCGTGCAAATCGGACAAAATTATAGCGACGCGTATGCGTGCTTGATGCGTACGCATGAATTGGAGTTCGCGCAAATGACGCGAGCGCGTACCTGTTGCGCACGCGTGGAGAGGAAATCGCTGAATGATGCGTACGCGTGACTGACGCGTACACGTGACCTGCGCGATCTGCAGAAATTACAGAATACGCTGGAGACAGTTTCGGGCCGCGTTTTGACCCACAGTTCGGCCCAGAAACACAGTTAGGGAATACTTTTCACAATTTAGATGTAGCTTTTAGAGAGAGAGGTTCTCTCCTCTCTTTCTTGGGATTTAGGATTAGGATTCCTCTTAAAGGATTTAGAATTTCTCTTAATTTTAGGATTATCTCATCTTCAAATCAGGTTCAATATTCCTTTATTTTGACTTCTCTTATTTGTTAATTACTTAAGTTGCCAAATTGGTTTATGGACCATTCATGTTATGATTTTCTTAGTTAATATTATTTGAGGTATTTCAGACTCATGATTGTTTTGCTCTATTTATGATTTCTTCTCCCTTTTGGCTTTGGTTAATTAATTGGTAATACTTGAGTTATCAAACTCAGCAGTGGTTGAAATTGACAGATGGCTAATTAATTTGGATCGCTCTAAAAGTTGACTAGGACTTGAGGATCAATTTAATTAGTCCACTTGATTTTCCTTTATTTAATAAAGGATAACTAAGTGGGATTAAAATCCGATTCTCATCACATCTGATAAGGATAATTAGGATAGGAATTCCGATTTTCATACCTTGCCAAGAGATTTATAGTTATTTATTTATTAATTCTTGCGGTCTATTTCTCTTGCTCAAACCTTCTTTAAACCCAAAAATATTGTTTTCCATAACCAATAATAAAACACACCTCCCTGCAATTTCTTGAGAAGACGACCCGAGGTTTGAATACTTCAGTTAATTATTTTTATTAGGTTTGTTACTTGTGACAACCAAAACGTTTGTAAGAAAGGAATTCTTGACGGTCTAGTAGCTATACGTACAACGGGAATTTATTTGTGAAAATTCTAGATTGTGCGAGAGTTCCGTTCTTCACTCCTTCCATGGCAAGCTATGTTTAGAGTGTCACCGTTGTCAATGGCTACATCCCATCATCTCAGCAAAAATGGTTCATGTGCGCTGTCACCGCACGACTAATCATCTGTCAGTTCTCGATCATATTGGAATAGAATTCAGTGATCTTTTTGCGTCTATCACTACGCCCAACACTCATGAGTTTGAAGCTCATCACAGTCATCCCTTTCCAGATCCTACTCACAATACCACAGACAAGGTTTAGACTTTCCGGATCCCAGGAATGGCTGCCAATAATCCTAGCTTATACCACGAAGACTCCGATCTTTCCGAATGGAGGCTAAAAGATAAACATTCAATCTAAGATAGAACGGAGGTGGATGTCAGGCATGCGTTCATAGGTTGAGAATGGTGATGAGTGTCACGGATCATCACATTCATCATGTTTAAGTGTGAATGAATATCTTAGAACGGAAGCAAGCGTGATTGAATAGAAAACAGTGGTAATTGCATTAATCCATCGAGACACAGCAGAGCTCCTCACCCCCAACCATGGGGTTTAGAGACTCATGCCGTAGAAGATACAAAGTCAGATGTAAAATGTCATGAGGTGCAAAATAAATCTTTAAAAGTACTATTTATAATGAAACTAGCTACTAGGGTTTACAGAAATAGGTAAATGATGCATAAATTCACTTCTGGGCCCACTTAGTGTGTGCTTGGACTGAGCATTGAGCTTTACACGTGTAGAGGTCTATTCCTGGAGTTAAACACTAGCTTTTGTGCCAGTTTGGGCATTTTAACTCCAACTTTTATGCCAGCTCTGGCATTTTGACGCCAGAAAAGGGGAGAGAGCTAGCATTTTGACGCCAATTTACATCATCAAAACTCGCTCAAAGTATAAACCATTATATATTGCTGGAAAGCCCTGGATGTCTACTTTCCAACGCAATTTGAAGCGTGCCGTTTGGAGTTTTGTAGCTCTAGAAAATCCACTTCAATTGTAGGGAGGTCAGAATCCAATAGCATCTGCAGTCCTTCTTCAGCCTCTGAATCAGATTTTTGCTCAGGTCCCTCAATTTCAGCCAGAAAATACCTGAAATCATAGAAAAACACACAAACTCATAGTAAAGTCTAGAAATATAATTTTTGCATAAAAACTAATAAAAGTATACTAAAAAGTTGCTGAATCCTACTAAAAACTATATGAAAATACACCCAAAAAGTGTATAAAATAGCCAGTCATCACAACACCAAACTTAAACTATTGTTTGTCCTCAAGCAACTAGATGAACGAAATAGGCCAAAGAAAATCAAAAGGCAATAGCATGTTAGAGTGTACATGAAGCTCAAATTCTAATTAGATGAGCGGGACTAGTAGCTTTTTGCTTCTGAACAATTTTGGCATCTCCATTTATCCTTTGAAGTTCTGAATGACTTGCATCTATCAGAACTCAAAATTTTAGATAGTGTTATTGACTCTCGTAGTTAAGTATGTTGATTCTTGAACACAGCTACTTTATGAGTCTTGGCCGTGGCTCTAAGCACTTTGTTTTCCAGTATTACCACCGGATACATAAATGCCACAGACACATAACTGGGTGAACCCTTTTCAGATTGTGACTCAGCTTTGCTAAAGTCACCAGTTAGAGGTGTCTAGAGTTCTTAAGCACACTCTTGCTTTGGATCACAACTTTAACCACTCAGTCTCAAGCTTTTCGCTTGGACCTGCATGCCACAAGCACATGGTTAGGGACAGCTTGATTCAGCCGCTTAGACCTGGATTTTATTCCTTTAGGTCCTCCTATCCATTGATGCTCAAAGCCTTGGACCCTTTTTACCCTTTGTCTTTTGGTTTTAGGGGCTATTGGCTTTTTCTGCTTGCTTTTTCTTTTTCTTTTTTTTTTCTTTTTTTTGCCTTTTATTTGAATTCTCTTGCTCTAAGAATCAATTCTATGATTTTCAGATCATCAACAACATTTCTCTTTTTTTTCCATCATTCTTTCAAGAGCCAATAATTTTAACATTCATAAGCTTTACTATCAAAATTTATGCACTGTTCAAGCATTCATTCAGAGAGCAAAGAGTATTGTCACCACATATAAATAATTTGAATTTTTTTCTTATTAAGAACTCGAAGATAAAATTGCCTCCTTACTCTAAAAATCTGCTATTTTATTCATGTTTAGTGATGATGAGAAAAATAAATTATAGCTTACTTAGGGATAAAATCAAAAACAAAAAGTAAGGACATTCATTACTACTATTCCTATGACTCTAAAAATAGATTTCTAATAGCAGAGTTATCATAGAGTTAAGATTAGGACTCAACAACCTTTAGTTTGGGAGGTGGATGCTCCTTTAGTCTGTGGGGTGTCTGGTCCTTCAAGAGGTAGCTTTTGGCGCTTCAGCTCCTGCAGTTCACGCCCTTGCTTCTCCTGTTCCTTAAGTAGCTTATAGAGCATGCTATTTTGATTTTCCTGTTCTTCTTTCATTTGATCCATAGCTTCTTATAGCTTGGTAATAGATGCTTCTAAGCAGTTCCAGTAGTCAATCTGTGGGATTTTTGGGAGTAACTCTTGCACCCTCCTTTTGTTGGGAATGTCTTGCACTTGTTGCCATTCCATTGATTTCTTTGTGATTGGGAGATCAACTGGGATATACTCATCTACTCCCATTTTTACTCCAGCATTTTTACATAGCAGAGAAATCAAGTTTGGGTAGGCTAGTTTGGCTTCAGTGGAGTTCTTGTTTGCAATTGTATAAAGCTCACAAGCAATCAGATGATGAACTTCCACTTCTTTTCCCATCATAATGCAATGGGTCATCACTGCTCTTTTAACAGTGACCTCAGAGCGATTGCTGGTGGGTAGTATGGAATGCCTAATAAAATCCAGCCAGCCTTTAGCAACTGGTTTGAGATCCCCCCTCCTGAGTTGAATTGGGACATTCTTTGAGTTGGTTACCCACTTGGCTCCAGGGATGCATATGTCCTCTAGAACTTGGTCCAGGCGCTTATCTTGATTCATAATTCTCCTGTTAAAGGATTCCGGGTCATCTTGTAGTTGAGGTAGCTTGAAGATCTCTCTTATGCTGTCATGGTGAAAGTAGATAATCCTTCCTCTGACCATGGTTCGGAAGGTATAGAAGGCAGTTCCAGACATTCTCTGTTAATCTGTTTGCCACAGATTTGAGTAGAATTCCTGAACCATGTTTCTCCCCACCTTTGTCTCAGGATTAGCTAGGATTTCCTATCCTCTGTTTTGAATTTGCTCTTGGATCTCCGCATATTCATCTTCTTTCAGATCGAATTTAACTTCCGGGATCACTGACCTCAGACCCATTATTTTGTAATAATGGTCTGCATGTTCTTTGGTTAAGAACTTCTCTTGATTCTAAAGTGGTTTTGGAATATTCTCTTTCTTGCCTCTTGAAGTGGTTTGTTTTCTTTTAGGACCCATGATCTTGGTGAGTCTTGGCTCAATGATCACGAAAAGCACACCAAACTTAGAGGTTTGCTTGTCCTCATTAAAAAGAAAGGAAAGAAGAGGAAGAGAGGGAGAGACAATTTCGAATGGTGGAGGAAAGTGGATGGCCGAATGGCAATTTAAAGGGGGGAGGGGTAGGTTCGAAAATTTTGAAAAAGATGTGCAAAAGATATGATTTGTGAAAAAGATGTGATAGAAGATATGATTTGTGAAAAGATAATTATGATATGCAAAACATGTATTTTTTAAATTGAGAAGATAAGAGGGGGATTTGGAAAAATAATTCTAATTTTGAAAAGATAGTGTGATGGGTTGAAAAAGATTTGAAAAGAAGTTAAATAGATATATGAGTTTTTTTCAAAGATTTTGAAGGAAATAGAAAAAAAAATTTTTTATTAAGAAATTTTTGAAATTGAAATTGAAAGATGAGAATTTGTAACATGTTCATGCAAGAAATGTGGAAAGAAATATTAAAATTTGAAAAAAATCTGAGTTGGGAACAAGAACCTCCTCCCCCCATGTTCCTGGCGTTAAACGCTCAGGAGTAGCATGTCTTGGGCGTTTAATGCCAAATTGCTACCTATTGTGGGCATTTAAATGCCCAGCCAGGTATATTGGCTGGCATTTAAACGCCAGTTTGCCTTCCTTACTGGGCGTTTAAACGCCCAACCAGGTACCTTGGCTGGCGTTTAAACGCTAGTTTGCTTTCCTTACTAGGCGTTTAAACGCCCAACCAGGTACCCTGGTTGGCGTTTAAACGCCAGTTTGCCTTCCTTACTGGCGTTTAAACGCCCAACCAGGTACCTTAGTTGGCATTTAAACGCCAGTTTGCCTTCTTTAGTGGCCTTTTTCTGCTAGTGAGCATTTTTTCTCTATTTTCTGCTTTGAATTCTTCTACAACTTTGTGAACTCTTGCAGTGAAAGATAAATTTTGTATCAAACTCTTATAATTACTAGAAAATAGATATGCTTAACCAATGGCTGGGTTGCCTCCCAGCAGGCGCTTCTTTATTGTCTTTAGCTGGACCTCACTGAATGTTATTCTAGTATCAGTTTTGAGCACTCTTGCTCAATATTGCTTTCAAGATAGTGTTTGACTCTTTGTCCATTAACAATGAATCTTTTAACAGAGTCAGTATCTTGAAGCTCCACATATCCGTATGGTGACTGGTGCAAGAAATTGTAATCACACTTTTGCAATTCCGCACAACTAACCAACAAGTGCACTGGGTCGTCCAAGTAATACCTTACGTGAGTAAGGGTCGATCCCACAGAGATTGTCGGCTTGAAGCAAGCTATGGTTATCTTATAACTCTTAGTGAGGATATCAATAATTATCAGGGTTGATTGTGAAAAGTAAAGGAACATGAAATAAGTACTTGTTTTGCAGTAATGGAGAACAGGTTGAGGTTTTGGAGATGCTCTATCTTCTGAATCTCTGCTTTCCTACTGTCTTCTTCTTCAAGCACGCAAGACTCCTTCCATGGCAAGCTGTATGTAGGGTTTCACTGTTGTCAATGGCTACCTCCCATCCTCTCAGTGAAAATGTTCAACGCGCTCTGTCACAGCACGGCTAATCATCTGTCGGTTCTCAATCAGGTTGGAATAGAATCCAGTGATTCTTTTGCGTCTGTCACTAACACCCAGCCATCAGGAGTTTGAAGCTCGTCACAGTCATTCAATCCCTGAATCCTACTCAGAATACCACAGACAAGGTTTAGACCTTCCGGATTCTCTTGAATGCCGCCATCAATTCTAGCTTATACCACGAAGATTCTGATTAAATAATCCAAGAGATATCTACTCAATCTAAGGTAGAACGGAGGTGGTTGTCAGGCACACATTCATAGGTGAGAATGATGATGAGTGTCACAGATCATCACATTCATCAAGTTTAGGAACAAGTGATATCTTAGAATAGAAGCAAGCGTGATTGAATGAAAAACTGTAGTAATTGCATTAATCCATCAAGACACAGCAGAGCTCCTCACCCCCAACCATGGGATTTAGAGACTCATGCTATAGAAGATACAATGAGAAACGTGTAAAGTGTCATGAGGTGAAGATACAATGTCAAAAGATCCTATTAATAGTGAACTAGTAACCTAGGGTATACAGAAATGAGTAAATGACGTAAAAATCCACTTCCGGGGTCCACTTGGTGTGTGCTTGGGCTGAGCATTGAAGCTTTCATGTGTAGAGATTTTTTCTGGAGTTAAACGCCAGCTTTTATGCCAGTTTGGGCGTTTAACTCCAATTTTTGTGCCAGTTCCGGCGTTAAACGCCGGGAATTCTGAAGCTGATTTGCAACGCCGGTTTGGGCCATCAAATCTCGGGTAAAGTATGGACTATTATACATTGCTGGAAAGCCCAGGATGTCTACTTTCCAAAGCAATTAAGAGCGCGCCAATTGGGTTTTTGTAGCTCCAGAAAATCCACTTCGAGTGCAGGGAGGTCAGAATCCAACAGCATCTGCAGTCCTTTTCAGCCTCTGAATCAGATTTTTGCTCAGGTCCCTCAATTTCAGCCAGAAAGTACCTGAAATCACAGAAAAACACACAAACTCATAGTAAAGCCCAGAAAAGTGAATTTTAAATAAAAACTAATAAAAACATACTAAAAACTAACTAAAATGTACTAAAATAATACTAAAAATAGTGCCAAAAAGCGTATAAATTATCCGCTCATCCGAACACCAAACTTAAATTGTTGCTTGTCCCCAAGCAAATGAAAATCAAATAGGATAAACAGAAGAGAACATACCATAGACTCCAAAATTTCAATGAAACTTAGCTCCAATTAGATAGTGTTATTGATTCTCCTAGTTAAGTATGATGATTCTTGAACATAGCTACTTTACGAGTCTTGGTTGTTGCCCAAAGCACTCTGTCTTCCAGTATTACCACCGGATACATACATGCCACAGACACATAACTGGGTGAACCTTTTTAGATTGTGACTCAGCTTTGCTAGAGTCCCCAATTAGAGGTGTCCAGGGTTCTTAAGCACACTCTTTTTGCCTTGGATCACTTTTTATTTCTACCCTTGCCTTTTGGTTTAAAGGGCTATTGGCTTTTTCTGCTTGCTTTTTCTTCTTCTCTTCCTTTTTTTCTTTTTTTTTTTGCTTTTTCTTGCTTCAAGAATCAATTTGATGATTTTTTTAGATCCTCAATAACATTTCTCTGTTTCCATCATTCTTTCAAGAGCCAACAAATTTAACATTCTTTAAACAACAAATTCAAGAGACATATGCACTGTTCAAGCATTCATTCAGAAAACAAGAAGTATTGTCACCACATCAAACTAATTCAACTAGTTTAAGAGATAAATTCGAAATCCTGTACTTCTTGTTCTTTTGTAATAAAAACATTTTTCATTTAAGAAAGGTGATGGATTCATAGGACATTCATAGCTTTAAGGCATAGACACTAAGATACTAATGATCGTGTAATAAGACACAAACATAGATAAACATAAGCATAAAAATTCAAAAAATAGAAAATAAAGAACAAGGAGATTAAAGAACGGGTCCACCTTAGTGATGGCGGCTTGTTCTTCCTCTTGAAGATCTTATGGAGTGCTTGAGCTCCTCAATGTCTCTTCCTTACCTTTGTTGCTCCTCTCTCATGATTCTATGATCTTCTTTAATTTCATGGAGGAGGATGGAATGTTCTTGGTGCTCCACCCTTAGTTGTCCCATATTGGAACTCAATTCTCCTAGGGAGGTGTTGATTTGCTCCCAATATTTTTGTGGAGGAAAGTGCATCCCTTGAGATGAATCTCTCCATCTCCCATGGCTCAGAGGTGGAAGCTTTTGCCTTCCCTTTCCTCTTTCTAGAGGTTTCTCCGGCCTTAGGTGCCATAAATGGTTATGGAGAAACAAAAAGCAACGCTTTTACCACACCAAACTTAGAAGGTTTGCTCGTCCTCGAGCAAAAGAAGAAAGAAGAGAGAGAGTGGTGGGGTAGGTGGGGATCCTATGGGGTTCACAGATCCTAAGGTGTCAAGGATAATTCATCCCTGCACCAAGTGGTGAGCAAAAATGCTCCTTCTGCCAATCCTGGCGTTAAACGCCGGGCTGGTGCCCATTTCTGGCGTTTAACGCCAGCTTGGTGCCCATTCCTGGGGTTTAACGCCAGTCTGGTGCCCCTTTCTGGCGTTAAACGCCCAGAATGGTGCCAGATTGGGCGTTAAACGCCCATTTGCTGCCCTTACTGGCGTTTAAACACCAGCAAGTTTTCCTCCAGGGTGTGCTATTTTTCTTTCTGTTTTTCATTCTATTTTTGCTTTTTCAATTGATTTTGTGACTTTCCATGATCATCAACCTATAGAAAACATAAAATAACAAAGGGTTGCCTCCCAACAAGCACTTCTTTAATGTCAGTAGCTTGACAGTGGGCTCTCATGGAGTCTCACAGATACTCAGAGCCATGTTAGAACCTCCCAACACCAAACTTAGAGTTTGAATGTGGGGGTTCAACACCAAACTTAGAAGTTGGTTGTGGCCTCCCAACACCAAACTTAGAGTTTGACTGTGGGGGCTCTGTTTGACTCTGTTTTGAAAGAAGCTTTTCATGCTTCCTTTCCATGGTAACAGAAGGGGAACCTTGAGTCTTATAGTTTGCACTGTCTGTAAGCCACAGAGCTTCCTGAATAGTAAATAATTGCTCATCCAGAAAGGTTTCAGAGATCTCAGTAGGAGGGAGGAATGCTCCTGCTACTGGTTCTATCCGGGACAAGTGATCAGCTACTTGATTCTCTGTCCCTTTTCTGTCTCTTATTTCTATATCAAACTCTTACAGAAGCAACACCCATCTTATGAGCCTGGGTTTTGAATCCTGCTTTGTGAGTAGATATTTAAGAGCAGCATGGTCAGTGTACACAATCACTTTTGATCCTACTAAATAAGATCTGAACTTGTCAATGGTATAAACCACTGCAAGTAACTCCTTTTCTGTGGTTGTGTAGTTCTTCTGTGCATCATTTAGAATATGGCTGCCATAATAAATGACGTGCAGAAGCTTACCATGCCTTTGTCCCAATACTGCACCAATGGCATGGTCACTGGCATCACACATTAGTTCAAATGGTAATGTCCAGTCTGGTGCAGAGATGACTGGTGCTGTGAGCAGCTTAGCTTTCAAAGTCTCAAATGCCTGCAGACATTCCATATCAAAGATAAATGGCGTGTCAGCAGCTAGCAGATTACTCAGAGGTTTGGCAATTTTTGAAAAATCCTTTTATAAACCTTCTGTAGAATCCTGCATGCCCCAGAAAGCTTCTAATTGCCTTAACATTGGCAGGTGGTGGTAATTTTTCAATTACCTCCACCTTAGCTTGATCCACCTCTATTCCTTTGTTCGAAATTTTATGCCCAAGGACAATTCCTTCAGTCACCATGAAGTGACATTTTTCCCAGTTTAAAACTAGGTTGGTCTCTTGGCATCTTTTCAGAACAAGTGCTAGATGGTTAAGGCAGGAGCTGAATGAGTCTCCAAATACTGAGAAGTCATCCATGAAGACTTCCAGGAACTTTTCTACCATATCAGAGAAGATAGAGAGCATGCACCTCTGAAAGGTTGCAGGTGCATTGCATAGACCAAAAGGCATCCTTCTGTAGGCAAATGCTCCAGAAGGACATGTGAATAATGTTTTCTCTTGGTCCTGAGGGTCTACTGCAATTTGGTTGTAACCTGAATAGCCATCCAAAAAGCAGTAGTATTCATGACCTGCTAGTCTCTCTAGCATCTGGTCTATGAATGGTAAAGGAAAATGATCCTTTCTGGTGACTATATTGAGCCTTCTGTAGTCAATACACATGCGCCACCCTGTAACTGTTCTTGTAGGAACTAGTTCATTCTTTTCATTATGAACCACTGTCATGCCTCCCTTCTTGGGGACAACGTGGACAGGGCTCACCCAGGGGCTATCTGAAATAGGATAAATAATCCCAGTGTCTAGTAACTTAGTGACCTTTTTCTGCACCACCTCCTTCATGGTTGGATTTAGCCGCCTCTGTGGTTGAACCACTGGCTTAGCATCATCCTCCAATAGGATCTTGTGCATGCATCTTGCTGGGCTAATGCCCTTAAGATCACTTATGGACCACCCAAGAGTTGTCTTCTGTGTCCTTAGCACTTGAATTAGTGCTTCCTCTTCCTGTGGATTTAAAGCAGAGCTTATGATCACTGGAAAATTGTCACCCTCTCCCAGAAATGCATATTTCAGGGATGGTAGTAGTGGTTTGAGCTCGGGTTTAGGAGGTTTCTTCTCTTCCTGAGGAATTTTAAGAGGTTCTTTTATTTCCTTTAGTTCCTCCAGATCAGGCTGAACATCTTTAAAGATGTCCTCTAGCTCTGATTCGAGACTTTTAGTCATATTGACCTCCTCCACCAAAGAGTCAATAATATCAGTGCTCATGCAGTCATTTGATGTGTCTGGATGCTGCATAACCTTGAAAACATTCAACTTGAACTCATCCTCATTGACTCTCAGGGTTAATTCCCCTTTTTGGACGTCAATGAGGGTTCGTCCAATTGCTAGGAAAGGTCTTCCTAGAATGAGAGTTGCACTCTTGTGCTCCTCCATTTCCAGCACTACAAAGTCAGTGGGAAAGGCAAATGGTCCAACCTTGACAATCATGTCCTCAATTATGCCTAATGGATATTTAATAGAGCCATCAGCAAGTTGGAGGCATATTCTGGTTGGTTTGACTTCTTCAGTCAAGCCAAGCTTTCCGATAGTGGATGCAGGTATTAGGTTGATACTTGCCCCGAGATCACATAGAGCTTTCTTGGGGTACACTTTGAAGTTGGGGTACACTTTGGAGCCTTAGGCCACGCTTTTAAAAGCGTGGCCCATGACCAAATCAAAGAAGGAAGCAGCCAGCACGCACACTGCCCTGCCCTTGCCAAGGGCAGGGCAGAATCATGATGAAGCAAAGTGAGGATGAAGCAAATTTTCGCTAAGTTAAAATCTGGGCGCTCACAGCATGACCGTGCCTACTTCAAAGGGCTAAAACTTGAGCTACAGACGTTCGATTGATGTGCTTCCAGTTGCGTTGGAAAGCTGACATTCATAGCTTTTCAACGATATATAGAAATCCATATTTGGCATACAATTGAGGCAGGAACGGAAAGCATATTTAAGGGCCAAAAACAAGCAAAAATAAACCAAAATGCTTCCACCAAGGCTCGAAGAGGGAGACACAAGGAAACCAAGGAAGTCTGCCCTCAAGGAGAGCAGAATGCCCTCTTGGAGGGCAATGTCATGTTCTATTTAGGAAAATTCAAGGAAAAATTGCAACAACTTCCTCCACCAAGTTTCGAACACAAGACCTTCAAGGAAGTAAAGGCTTAGGCTTGGCGCACACAAGCGCATCATGGCACGGTCAAGGAACGTGGTGCACGCACAAGACACACCAAAGCAACATTGCCCTGCCCTCCACAAGGGCAGGGCAGCATCTTCACACACCAAACGCGCACACTAGCACCAACACGCACCATTTTCAGCCCTGCCCTCCACAAGGGCAGGGTAGCCTCCTGGGAGCAACATGGGCCAAAATTCAATTTAATTCAATTCCTCACCAAATTGAATCAAGGCCAACCAAAACCCATTTCTCCTCAAATCCAAAGCAAGCAAAGCCCACATCATCACTCAAAGGCACATGAATCAATTAAATTAGGATTTTCATTTTTGTAATTTGTTTTAATTGCATTTTCATTTTTCATTTTGTAAAGCCTATATAAAGGCATCAATTGGAGGCTCCATTAGAAAGGCTTGCTCCATTAGGGAGTAGTAGTAGTAGATAGCTCTCTCTTTGAGTTTTCATTTCTGTTTTGAATCTTGGGTGGATATTGGAAGAAATTCTGTTTTCATTCTCCATCTGCAACCTCTCTTGTTCTTCTTCTGCAAACTTTCAAGTGAATTGTGATTTGAATCAAAGTTTTCTTCATTGCTTTCATCTTTAATTTTCCTGCATCTTGTTTGCTGTTGGATCAAGGAAGGAATTGAGATCTAGACTTGTTTTCTAGTCTCATTGATTCCCTGAGATCCTCACTTGTCTCTTTAAATTTCACAATTGAGCTTAATTACATGTGTTGCTTCTTCAAGCAATTTTCCATTTCTGTTCAAATCTGCTGCACTTATTTCATCTTTTAATTCTCTACTTGATTGCTCTTTACATTTTCTTGTTGAATTTTAAATTTCCTGCACCCAATCCCCTTTACATTTAATGCAATTTACTTTTCGTGCAATTTAAGTTTCAGCTATTTTACTTTCTTGCACTTTAAGTTTTATGCAATTTTAATTTCTGCAACTTTAAATTTCCTGTCATTTACAATTCTGTTGACTACATTTCATCCAATATCCCTTCAATGTTAGCTTGACTAAACTAATCACCCACTAAAGTTGCTTGACCCATCAATCCATGTGGGATCGACCTCACTCTAAGTGAGTTATTACTACTTGATGCGACCCGGTATACTTGCCGGTTGGATTTGTGTGTTGGAAATTCATTTTTCCACAAAAACACCATCAAGTTTTTGGTGCCGTTGCCGGAGATTGATTAGATCAACAATGATTAAGTGGGTGAGAAGTCTAGATCAAGCATTTTTTTTGTTTTTGTTCTCTGTTTTAAATTGATAGCAAGGTGTTTGAGTTATTGCCTCACTAAGAAATTCTATCTCTGTGACATGAATTTCAAATTTCATTGATGTTTACAAAATACAAATGGAGTTCAACTCATCTTATGGTCAAACAAAATTTTATGGGATATCACCCACCATCACCGATCTCTAATGGTGTTTGGGAATATCACCAAGAAAATACAAATTCTAAGCACTCCAGTCCATGGAGATTTGCTTCACAGACACAAGATGAGCAAGAAAATCATATGGGATATTTCCCTCCACCACAAAATGATGCAAGTCATAATTCCAATGGTGGCTGGGAAAGGAATTATAATGCTCCATATAATATTCATCCAAAGATATCATCACTTGATCATGCTTCAACAAAAAGCCCCTTTCAAAACTTACTACTCACACAAACTTCCAATAGCCAAAGAATCTCAAAGCTTGAGTCCATGCTCAAAAGATTTGCGGAGGAGAAAGAGAAGTACCAGAAAGAACAAGAGAACTCCCTCAAAAATATGGAAGTGCAGTTAGGCCAATTGTCGAAAGCATGGAAGGAGAAAATAGAAAAACAAAAACAAAAGGTCCCTATATCAAGTGAAATTACAAAGAAGGAAGAGGTGGTGGAAACATTTGAACCTAAAACTGCACTTGAGATGACAAGAGAACCTGAACACTCACAACCTCCTCAAACTCCCCTGGACCAAAGATGCTCAACACTGATCAAAAAATATGAAGAAGAGATGAAGAAATGTTGGGAAGATCAACAAACCTCCTCAATGAAAAAGCTATTAAGTCAAATGTTGGGTGCAAAGAAAGGAGTGGAGGAGCAAGAAAGTGAGGAAGTCATTCCAGAAAATTTACACTCAAGTGAGGACAAGCTCATTGAACCACCAATTCAAAAGGCTCTGTATGAAGATCAAACTCCAAAAATCACACAGCAACCAATTCATGAATCCAAAGAAGTGAAGGCAATTAACAAAAACACCAAGAAGAGGATTGTGACCAAGATATCAAGGACAACATTCATGAGAAGGTCAACTGCAAACAATCCTCCCCCTGATCAAGCAAGCAAGCTCAATCAAGCCAATTTCAAAAGAAAGCTTGCTGAGAGGAAACCAAGAAAGGAGACAATAGCTGGAACTTCTCCTCCTTTGAGGTCATTCCTCTTAACAAACTGGAAGAAGAGGAAGAAAGTGAAGAACAGGTAGACAGTAGGTACATTTCTTCTCCATGCTTTGTTTAAATTTCAATAAATTGGCATATGATTACATTCTAAGTTTGGTGTTGCCTTGCAACAAATTATTTTCAATCTTTTTGGATGATTGCATCAAATCAAAAATGAAAGTGACACACCAAGATTCTAAGTTTGGTGTGCCACTTATTTTCTGTGCAAATCATTCAAGCAACATCACTTGTCTGCATAATCATATTGCCTTTTGCAGTGTTATTTTTCTTCTTCTTAGTTGAATAATTTTTGTTTTCTCTTTGTTTCATTTATTTACTTATTTTTAATGCTTTCTTTCATTAACTGTTTTTGTTAATACATCACCAAAACATCCTTATTCATGATAGACTCTTCATTTGGTGATTGTATTTAACATATAACAGTTTCTTTTGTTTAGTTTTAGTTCAAATAAATTGACATATGGTTGCATTCTAAGTTTGGTGTTGCTATGCAACAAAATTTTATTCTAATTCTTACAAGATACTTGCATTAATTCCAAGTGAAAGTGTCACACTAAGTTTGGTGTGCCACTTATCTTTTATGCAATGTATTGTGCACACCTTCTTATCTATGCAATCAAAATGTCTCTGTCTCTTGTGCCTTGATTGTTATCTTTCATTTTGCTTGCTTAAAACACATGTGCTACTAACATTTCATTGTGTAAGACATTCATGATCCATCTTAGCCCCATAGCCATTGTTCTAATTGTTTCTTGAGGATGAGCAAGCACTCTAAGTTGCCAAGGGAAAGGGAAGAATTGGAGAAAAAGGACAACAATAATGAAGATGAACTACAAGGTTGTAAAGTTCCTTTTCCTCTCCTTTGTTTCCAGCACTTTAAATTGCATGATTGTCTTTATATTCTCTGTATGCATGTGTGGTATGACTAAGCATAGCTTGAATTTTGATTGAAACATGGTGCTGTGACATTATAACTACCAACTTGAATCCTGTGAATTCAAAAGCAAAAAAAGCATCATGATCATAAACAAACAAGGAATTAAAGAAGAATTTAGCATGTGCATACAAGTATTGGAAAGCTAGTATGTTTGATTGTTGCTCAATTGCATTAGATTTTATTTAATTGAAGTTTCATCTAGTACATTTTGTGAAATCTTTTGAAATCATGAAAACCTTGAAGAAGCAAATATAATTAAAGCAAGAAAAAAAAAGGGAAGGAATGAGAAAGATGAAGGCTCTGAGTACCAATGGCAACTTATTTGCTAAGTGCTTGTGGTGTTTATGTATCAAGCCAAATGCTTGAAAACAAAACACTTAGAAGTCAAGGCTAGGCTCAAGTGCAAAAGCACTCCCTCAAAGCTCAAGGTTCTGAGCATCAATGATTAGAGAGTCAAAGAAAAGAAAAAAATGAGCTTAATGAAGTCCTCTAATTCAAATGCTTGTGGTGCTTATGTATCAAGTGGTAATACTTGAAAACAAAGCATTTAGAAGTCGTAGCTTTGTTATTTACTCATGGAGCAAAGCACCCAAAAGGAGAAGCTAAAAAAAAATCAAAAGCTTGTTTCAAGGAAGAATTATAAGAAAAAGATTTCATAAAATAAGCTAGATAGAAGCATCAATCATTTACATCTCTTTTGTAATTGTAGCATGCATAGAAAACTAGCTTGCCATGAACATTAACTTGCTACTCTTCTTACCTTGGATTGTCAATTTCTATTGCATGATTCTTTTCTTGCTTGGGGACAAGCAAGGTTTAAGTTTGGTGTTGTGATGACAAGTCATCATATACCTATTTTTCTAGCTAATTTCACTTGTTTTATTAGTCTTTATGCACTTTCTTGCATCCTAAGTAAGTGATTTGGAATAAAATGCATAACTTCTTTAGATCAAGCAACTACCATTAATTTGATGTTAACTCATGAGGTTTAAGCTAAATTTAATTGATTTTTAATTGATTTATAAGCCTTGTGAATTTAGTGATACTTGGAGTGGTTGTTTTGGTTTATTGTAGGTGAAGAAAAGAAGAAAAGAGGAAAGCGTGGCTTAAGGAAGCGTGGCCTAAGGAGAAAAAGGCATGGCGCATAATGGAGGAAGCAAGCATTGCCCTCCACAAGGGCACACTGCCCTCTAGGAGGGCAACATAAGGGAACAAAGCTTGAAAGGCAACTCTGCCCTGCCCACGACAAGGGCGCCAAAAACTTGATGTGCGGAAAACGATCCAACACAAAACTCACCGGCAAGTGTACCGGGTCGCATCAAGTAATAATAACTCACATGAGTGAGGTCGATCCCACAGGGATTGAAGGATTGAGCAATTTTAGTTTAGTGGTTGATTTAGTCAAGCGAATTAAGTTTTGGTTGAGTGGGTTGTATTTAACAGAAGCTAAATTGCTTGGAATGTAAAGGGAGAGGGGGAAATTGCAGTAAATTAAAGAGCAGGAAAGTAAACTTGCTGAATCTTAAAGAACAAGAAAGTAAATGACTGAAACTTAAACTGCAAGAAATGTAAATTGCAGTAACTTAAAATGCAAGTAATATAGATTGCTTGAATGTAAAAGGGATTTTAGGACTGGGATTTCAGAATCTAAGCAAAGAGAAATTGAATTGCCACAATTAATAGAGCAGAAATTGAATTAGAAGCAATTAGAACTCAAACAGTAAAGAAATTAAGTACAGCAAAGGTTCACAGAAGAACCAAAAGGAAATTGGGATCTCAGGACTCCAGAGACTAGGTAGCAAAGCCTAGATCTCAATTGCCCTCCCAGATCAAAGTTCTCAAAGCAATTGACAAGAAATTGAAGAAGAAGCAGTAAAGGGAATGTAAATGAATTCAATTATGTAGAAGAGAAATTAAAGAGCTCTTGAGTGGAGATTGAGACAGAATTTCCTCAATTCTTAACACCCAAGACAGAATTTCCTCGAGCAAGAACGAGGAAGAAGAGAGATCAATTCCCCTCCCTAAATCTCTGAAATCTCGGTCAAGTCTCTCAAAGAAAAGTTGCAAAATTCAAAGCTCTAAAGAAAGTGCAAAATTCAAAAGTCAAGTAAAAAATCCTAATTACATCAAACTAGCTCCTATTTATACACTTTCTATTCTTGGATCTTGGGATTTGGATGGGCTTTTGATTTGGTGAAGAAATGAATTAAATTGGATTTTTAATTCAATTTTTGGCCCATGAAAGATTGCTTCCAGGAGGTTGCCCTGCCCTTGTGGAGGGCAGGGCAGGATTTGGTGCGTGCGGCCATGGTGCGGGCGTGGCGTGCGAGCTTGGTGCGCAGGATGCTGCCCTGCCCTCGCGGAGGGCAGGGCAGAAAAGTTTGGTGCGCCAGATTGGTGCCTTGGTGCGCTGCTGGTGCTGCCGAATGATGCTTTTGTGCGCCAGACTGGTGCGCTGGCCTTGCCACAACAAAATGCTACCCTGCCCTCGCGGAGGGCAGGGCAGTGTTTCCACCTTGAAGCCCTGTGTTCAAAACTTGGATGATACACACGCTACCCATTTTCCTTGGCTTTCTTGGCACCATAATGAAGCCTAGTTCCTTGCTTCCTCATTGTTCCGTGTTCGAGACTTGTAGTAAGCATAGGTGAACTTTTTCTTTGAATTTCTTCCCTTGGTGAGCCCGATACTGCCCTTGAGGAGGGCAGGGCAATGTTTTGATCTTCTTGATTCCAAGGCACAGATTTGTACTCTGCCCTTGTCGTGGGCAGGGCAGAGTTGCCTTTCAAGCTTTGTTCCCTTATGTTGCCCTCCTAGAGGGCAGTGTGCCCTTGTGGAGGGCAATGCTTGCTTCCTCCATTATGCGCCACGCCTTTTTCTCCTTGGGCCACGCTTCCTTAAGCCACGCTTTCCTCTTTTCTTCTTTTCTTCACCTACAATAAACCAAAACAACCACTCCAAGTATCACTAAATTCACAAGGCTTATAAATCAATTAAAAATCAATTAAATTTAGCTTAAACCTCATGAGTTAACATCAAATTAATGGTAGTTGCTTGATCTAAAGAAGTTATGCATTTTCATTCCAAATCACTTACTTAGGATGCAAGAAAGTGCATAAAGACTAATAAAACAAGTGAAATTAGCTTGAAAAATGGGTATATGATGACTTGTCATCAAAGCTCTTTAAAATGACTGCACTGCATTCTTCAGTGAGAAAAACTTTTTTATTTTCTCTCCAATCCTTCTTATGACTTAAGATCTCTTTCATGAACTTAGCATAAGAGGGTATTTGCTCAAGTGCCTCTGCAAATGGAATCTTTATTTCAAGAGTCCTTAGATAGTCTGCAAAGCGGGCAAATTGCTTATCCTTTTCTGCTTGGCGGAGTTTCTGAGGATAAGGCATCTTGACTTTATATTCTTCAACCTTAATTGCTGTAGGTTTATTCCTTACAGAGGTGGTTGGAGAAGCCTTTTTAGAGGGATTACTACCAGCACTCTCAGGTGTCTGATTCCCCATTGGCGTTTGAACACCAGGATTGGGTGAAGAATGGGTGTTTAACGCCAACATTTCCCCCTTTTCTGGCATTTGAACGCCAGAACTGGGCAGGGAATGGGCGTTTAACGCCAGCTTTCCCCCCTTTATGGCGTTTGAACGCCAATAGTATTCCTTTCTGGGCTCCTACTGTCCTCAGAGGGATTTTGGACAGTGGTTTAGTTATCCTCTGTCAATTGTTCCTTTATTGGCTTTTTGCTTCTTTGAGCAGTGTTATTCAATGTCTTCCTACTCCTCAGTTGAACTGCTTGGCATTCTTCTATTATTTGTTTAGATAACTGCTGTTTTGCCTGATTCAACTGTGATTCTATGTTCTTGTTAGCAATTTTAGTTTCTTGGAGCTTCTCTTTAAATTCTGCTAACTGTTTTGTCATCAGGTGTAATTGCTGATTAAGCTCAACCATCTGTTGTTGAGGAGTAGGATCAGTGGCTACTGCCATAACTTCTTCTTTTGTAGAGGACTCATTGCTAGAGTACAAATGTTGATTTCTAGCAACAGTATCTATAAGCTCTTGAGCTTCTTCAATCGTCTTCCTCATATGTATAGATCCACCAGCTGAGTGGTCTAGAGACATCTGAGCTTTTTCTGTAAGCCCATAGTAGAAGATGTCTAACTATACCCACTCTGAAAACATTTCAGAGGGGCATTTTCTTAGCATACCTCTATACCTCTCCCAGGCATTAAAAAGGGATTCATTATCCTCTTGTTTAAAGCCTTGGATGTCCAACCTTAGCTATGTCATCCTTTTTGGAGGGTAAAATTGATTCAGGAATTTGTCTGATAACTGTCTCCATGTTTTTATGCTTGCTGTGGGTTGGTTATTCAACCACCTCTTAGCTTGATCTTTTACAGCAAATGGAAACAATAATAATCTGTAGACATCCTGATCCACCTCTTTATCACGTACTGTGTCAGCAATTTGTAAGAACTGTGCCAGAAACTCAGTAGGTTCTTCCTGTGGAAGACCGGAATACTGGCAATTTTGCTGCACCATGATAATGAGTTGAGGATTTAGCTCAAAGCTGCTTGCTTTAATGGGAGGTATACAGATGCTACTCCCATATGCAGCTGTAATGGGGTTAGCATATGACCCCAGAGTCCTTCTGGACTGCTCAATTTCACTTAGGTCCATGATGGAGAAAGGGAATATGATATGGATTCATGAGTAAAGTAAAATTGTTTTTTTTTTTAAATAACCGAAAATAATGAAATAAAATAAATGGAAAATAAAATAAGAATTTGAAAACCAAAAGAGAATAAAATCAAAGCAAATTGAAAACTAAATTAAGTAATCAATTAAAAAGATATGATTGAAAATTATTTTGAAAAAGATTTGATTTTTTTTGAAAAAGACTTGAAAAGATCAATTTTTTTTGAAATTAGAATTTTGACTTGACTAAAAAAAAGATATGATTTTGAAAATCTTTGACTAATTTAATGCAAAATTTTGAAAATTATGGGTAAAATAAGGGAAGGATAATTTTTTTATTTTTAGATTTTAATGAGGAAAGAGAAAAACATCAAAAAGACACTAAACTTAGAATTTTTAAGGATTAAGAAAGGACTAAGAACATGCAAATTCGAAAAATTAAAAGAAAACAAAAGCATGCAATTGACACCAAACTTAAAATATGAAACTAAACTCAAATAAAAGACTCTAAACCAACAAAAATAAAACAGTCCTAATCTAAGCAACAAGATAAACCGTCAGTTGTCCAAACTCGAACAATCCCTGGCAACGGCGCCAAAAAACTTGGTGTACGAAATTGCAATCACACTTTTGCAATTCCGCAAAACTAACCAGCAAGTGCACTGGGTCGTCCAAGTAATACCTTACGTGAGTAAAGGTCGATCCTACAGAGATTGTCGGCTTGAAGCAAGCTATGGTTATCTTGTAACTCTTGGTCAGGATATCAATAATTATCAGGGTAGATTGTGAAAAGTAAAAGAACATGAAATAAGAACTTGTTTTGCAGTAATGGAGAACATGTTGAGGTTTTGAAGATGCTCTATCTTCTAAATCCCTGCTTTCCTACTGTCTTCTTCTTCAAGCACGCAAGACTCCTTCCATGGCAAGCTGTATGTAGGGTTTCACCGTTGTCAATGGCTACCTCTCATCCTCTCAGTGAAAATGTTCAACGCGCTCTGTCACAGCACGGCTAATCATCTGTCGGTTCTCAATCAGGTTGGAATAGAATCCAGTGATTCTTTTGTGTCTGTTACTAATGCCCAGCCATCAGGAGTTTGAAGCTCGTCACAATCTTTCAATCCCTGAATCCTACTCAGAATACCACAGACAAGGTTTAGACCTTCCGGATTCTCTTGAATGCCGCCATCAATTCTAGCTTATACCACGAAGATTCTGATTAAGGAATCCAAGAGATATCTACTCAATCTAAGGTAGAACGGAGGTGGTTGTCAGGCACACATTTATAGGTGAGAATGATGATGAGTGTCACAGATCATCACATTCATCAAGTTTAGGAAACAAGTGATATCTTAGAATAGAAGCAAGCGTGATTGAATGAAAAACTGTAGTAATTGTATTAATCCATCAAGACACAGCAGAGCTCCTCACCGCCAACCATGAGGTTTAGAGACTCGTGCTGTAGAAGATACAATGAGAAACGTGTAAAGTGTCATGAGGTGAAGATACAATGTCAAAAGATCCTATTAATAGTGAACTAGTAACCTAGGGTATACAGAAA
This sequence comes from Arachis hypogaea, assembly GCF_003086295.3. NCBI lineage: Eukaryota > Viridiplantae > Streptophyta > Magnoliopsida > Fabales > Fabaceae > Arachis > Arachis hypogaea. The sequence continues at coordinate 54,550,876 of NC_092039.1, read as the reverse complement.
TGAGTAAATGATGTAAAAATCCACTTCCGGGGTCCACTTGGTGTGTGCTTGGGCTGAGCATTGAAGCTTTCATGTGTAGAGACTTTTTTTGGAGTTAAACGCCAGCTTTTATGCCAATTTGGGCGTTTAACTCCAATTTTTGTGCCAGTTCCGGCGTTAAACGCTGGGAATTCTGAAGCTGATTTGCAACGCCGGTTTGGGCCATCAAATCTCGGGCAAAGTATGAACTATTATACATTGCTGGAAAGCCCAAGATGTATACTTTCCAACACAATTGAGAGCACGCCAATTGGGCTTCTGTAGCGCCAGAAAATCTACTTCGGGGGCAGGGAGGTCAGAATCCAACAGCATCTGCAGTCCTTTTCAGCCTCTGAATCAGATTTTTGCTCAGGTCCCTCAATTTCAGCCAGAAAATACCTGAAATCACATAAAAACACACAAACTCATAGTAAAGCACAAAAAAGTGAATTTTAAATAAAAACTAATAAAAACATACTAAAAACTAACTAAAATGTACTAAAAACATACTAAAAATAGTGTCAAAAAGTGTATAAATTATCCGCTCATCAGTGACACACTTGTAATCACATATAGTCCCCTCCACCGGGATTTTAATTTTCTAGGGAATAATTTTAGTCTAGAGTTGAATAGCAGGACCTTTTGTCCTGGTTCAAAGACTCTGGATGACAATTTCTTGTCATGCCATCTTTTTGCTTTCTCCTTGTAAATTTTTGCATTTTCGAAAGCATTAAGCCTGAACTCCTCTAGCTCATTCAACTGGAGCAATCTTTTCTCTCCAGCTAATGTAGCATCAAGGTTTAGGAATCTGGTTGCCCAGTAGGCTTTGTGTTCCAGTTCCACGGGCAGATGACAGGCTTTACCATTGATGAGCGGATAATTTGTATGCTTTTTGGCATTGTTTTTAGTATGTTTTTAGTATAATCTAGTTAGTTTTTAGTATATTTTTATTAGTTTTTAGCTAAAATTCACTTTTCTGGACTTTACTATGAGTTTGTGTGTTTTTTTGTGATTTCAGGTATTTTCTGGCTGAAATTGAGGGTCCTGAGCAAAAATCTGATTCCGAGACCAAAAAGGACTGCAGATGCTGTTGGATTCTGACCTCCCTGCACTCGAAGCGAATTTTCTGGAGCTACAGAAGCCCAATTGGCGCGCTCTCAACGGCGTTGGAAAGTAGACATCCTGGGCTTTCCAGCAATATATGATAGTCCATACTTTTCCCAAGATTTGATGGCCCAAACCGGCGCTCAAAGTCACCCTCAGAAATTCCAGCGTTAAACGCCGGAACTGGCATAAAACTTGGAGTTAAACGCCCAAACTGGCATGAAAGCTGGCGTTTAACTCCAGAAAAGGTCTCTACACGAAATTTCTTCATTGCTCAGCCCAAGCACACACCAAGTGGACCCAGAAGTGGATTTTTACGTCATTTACTCATTTCTGTATACCCTAGGCTACTAGTTTACTATTAATAGGATCTTTTGACATTGTATCAGTACCTTATGACCTCATGACACTTTACACGTTTTCTTTGTGTATCTTCCACGGCATGAGTCTCTAAACCCCATGGTTGGGGGTGAGGAGCTCTGCTGTGTCTTGATGGATTAATGCAATTACTACTGTTTCTCATTCAATCATGCTTGCTTCCATTCTAAGATAATACTTGTTCTTAATCCGGATGAATGTGATGATCCGTGACAATCATCATCATTCTCAACTATGAACGTGTGCCTGACAACCACCTCCGTTCTACCTTAGATTAAGTAGTTATCTCTTGGATTCTTTAATCGGAATCTTCGTGGTATAAGCTAGAATTGATGGCGGCATTCAAGAGGATCCGGAAGGTCTAAACCTTGTCTGTGGTATTCTGAGTAGGATTCAATGATTGAATGACTGTGACGAGCTTCAAACTCCTGAAGGCGGGGCGTTAGTGACAGACGCAAAAGAATCACTGGATTCTATTCCGGCCTGATTGAGAACCGACAGATGAATTCCGCTATGCTGTGACAGAGCATATGCAATCGCTTTCACTGAGAGGATGGGAGGTAGCCATTGACAACAGTGAAACCCTACATATAGCTTGCCATGGAAGGAGACTTGCGTGTTTGAAGAAGAAGACAGTAGGAAAGCAGAGATTCAGAAGATGGAGCATCTCCAAACCTCAACCTATTCTCCATTACTGCAAAACAAGTAATCATTTCATGTTCTTTTGCTTTTCGCAATCAATCCTGATAATTTCTGATATCCTGACTAAGATTTATGAGATAACCATAGCTTGCTTCAAGCCGACAATCTCTGTGGGATCGACCCTTGCTCACGCAAGGTATTACTTGGATGACCCAGTACACTTGCTGGTTAGTTGTGCGGGATTGCAAAAGTGTGATTGCAATTTCGTGCACCAACCGTACACAAGTTGGTATGGAGAAGTTCATTTAGGAGTCTTGAATGCTATTCTGTATGCCCACAGAGCATCATCCAAACTTTTTGCCCAATCCTTTCTACGGGCCATTATAGTTCATTCCAGGATTCTTTTTAGTTCTCTATTCGAGACCTCAGCTTGCCCATTTGTCTGTGGATGGTATGGAGTTGCTACCTTATGGCTAATTCCATACCAGACCATAGCAGAGTAAAGCTGTTTATTGTAGAAATGAGTGCCTCCATCACTGATTATTGCTCTGGGGACACCAAATCTTCTGAAGTGTGTTTCAGGAGGAACTTTATCAGTGTTTTAGTATCACTAGTGGGTGTTGCAATTACCTCTACCCATTTAGATACATAGTCTACTGCCACCAGAATATAAGTGTTTGAGTATGAAGGTGGGAAAAGCCCCATGAAGTCAATACCCCATACGTCAAACAATTCAATCTCTAAGATCCCTTGCTGAGGCATGGCGTAACCATGAGGCATATTACCAGCTCTCTGGCAACTATCACAGTTTTGTACAAACTCTCGGGAGTCTTTATAGAGAGTAGGCCAGTAGAAGCCACATTGGAGGACTTTTGTGGCTGTTCGCTCACTTCCGAAATGTCCTCCATATTGTGATCTATGGCAATGCCAAAGGATCCTCTGTGCTTATTCTCTAGGTATGCACCTACGAATTAATTCATCTGCGCATATCTTAAAGAGATATGGTTCATCCCACAAGTAGTACTTTGCATCAGAAAGTAATTTTTTCGTTTGCTGCCTGCTGTACTCTTTGGGTATGAACCTTGCAGCCTTATAGTTTGCAATTTCTGCAAACCATGGTACTTCCTGAATGGCAAAGAGTTGCTCATCCGGAAAAGTTTCAGAGATCTCAGTGACGGGGAGGGACGCCCCTTCTACTAGTTCTATCCAAGACAGGTGATCTGCCACTTGATTTTCTGTCCCTTTTCTGTCTCTTATTTCTATATCAAACTCTTGCAGAAGCAGCACCCACCTTATGAGCCTGGGTTTTGAATCCTGCTTTGTGAGTAGATATTTAAGAGCAGTATGGTCAGTGTGCACGATCACCTTTGATCCTACCAAATAGGATCTGAACTTGTCAATGGCATAAACCACTGCAAGAAATTCCTTTTATGTGGTTGTGTAATTCTTCTGTGCATTATTTAGGACACGGCTGGCATAATAAATGACATGCAGAAGTTTGTCATGCCTCTGTCCCAAAACTGCACCAATGGCATGATCACTGGCATCACACATCAGTTCGAATGGTAATGTCTAGTTTGGTGCAGAAATGACTGGTGCTGTAACCAGCTTGGCTTTCAGGGTCTCAAATGCCTGCAGACGCTCTGTGTCAAATATAAATGGTGTGTCAGCAGCTAGCAGATTACTTAGAGGTTTTGCGATTTTTGAAAAATTATTTATAAACCTCTTATAGAATCCTACATGCCCCAAAAAGCTTCTGATTGCCTTAACATTGGAAGGTGGTGGTAATTTTTCAATTACCTCTACCTTAGCTTGATCTACCTCTATTCCTCTATTCGAGATCTTGTGCCCTGATGCATGAAAACTTGTCTCTCAACAAATTTCCCTTCGGTAAGTATACCAAATTGTCGTCAAGTAAAACTCACAATAGAGTGAGGTCGAATCCCACAAGGATTGATTGGTCAAGCAACTTTAGTTAGAAGAATGTGCTAGTTGAGCTAAACAAAATTTAGATTGAGATGCAGAAATTTAAATGACTGGAAAGTAAATAACAGAAATTAAAGTGCAGAATCTTAAATGGGGATTTGGGGTAATGAGCATGAAATTAAATGGCAGAAAGTAAAGAGAATGGGTAAGATCAGAAATGGGGAAATCATTGGGTTTAGGAGATGTTGCATTCTCCAGATCAAGTTTATTCTCATCTCTTCCTCAATCAATGCATTCATTGATCTCCTTAGCAATCTTAAGTGATTAGATCCCAATTCCTTGGCAATCTAATCTCTCTAAGCTTGAACAGTTCCCCAATTCCTTGATTTAATTACTCATGGGAAGAGATGAAGTGTGGTCACTGATTATACCACATGTATTTCCAAATCAAAGTGTTGGGAGGATTACATGTCACTATATCCACCCAGACCCCAATTTGGTCCAACATGAGAAAGCATTTCTAACATGATCTCCTCATCCCTTTTCCAAGGCTCAAAGGAGATCCAATTATGGAGAGTTTCTTTTCCAAGACAACTAACCAATTGAATTAAGATCGAAAGCTTTTTAGTAAGATCAAGAGAAAAGAAAGAAGAAGAAGAATGAAAACAATAATTGATCCATCAAATTACAACAGAGCTCCCTAACCCAATGAAAGGGGTTTAGTTGTTCATAGCTCTAGAAATGAAAAATGGCAGAAAAGAAGAATCCATGCTAAAAGTGCAAAAAAGTAAATCTATAGAGAGTAGTTCCCAAATGTGCCAAGCTTCTCTATAGTTCAAAACTACTCCTATATATACTACTCCTCTTAATCTTCTAGTGAGTTTTTCAAGTCTTGGATGTGGGCTTTGGATCTTGAGTTGAAGCAGTTCTCATCTTTAGTGGGCCCAACTTGCAGAGAATATGAATTAGGCTTTGGGTATTTAGTAAGATTTAACGTTGATTGCCATTGTGGGTTCGAGAACGTTAGTGGCATTCACTTTTTCCACTAACGTTCCAACCTCATATATCCACGTTAAATCCAACGTTAGTGGTCTTAACGTGACCACTAACGTTGCTTTTTATAAACTTGGCCAACGTTATTGGGACTCACTTTTCCCAATAACGTTGGCTTATACCCTTTCGCAAATGTTAATAGGAATCACTTTTCCCATTAACGTTGCTTAGTGCCCCTTTGTTCCTACGTTAGAGGCCACGTTAGTATAGCTAACGTGACTCTTAACGTAGGTGTGATCCACCTTCGAGAGCGTTAGTGACACTCACCTTTGTCACTAACGCTCCAAATGCCACATTCTCTACGTTGGAACTCACGTTAACTATGTTAACGTGGCTCTTAACGTAGTAGTGATGCCATCTTCCAACGTTAGTGACAAAAGTGAGTGTCACTAACGTTGGCTCTTTGATCTCAACTCCACGTTAACTTTCACGTTAATAGTCTTAACGTGAAAGTTAACGTAGGCAATGCTAGTTGGTTCAACGTTAGTGACAAAAGTGAGTGTCACTAACGTTGGCTCTTGTTTTTCTCTTCCACGTTAGAGTTCATGTTAACTAAGTTAACGTGACTCTTAACGTGGATCATTGCCAAGTTCTCCAACGTTAGTGGTGTTCACTTTTTCTCTTAACATTGGAGTTCCTTTTTCTTCTACGTTAACTACCACGTTAACTTAGTTAACGTGGCAAGTAACGTGAGCTGTGGATGGCTTCGCAGGCGTTATTGGTGATCACTTTTCTCATTAACGTTGCAAAATTTACCATTCCACGTTAGTGTTCAGGTTAACTAGGTTAACGTGAATACCAACGTGGTTCTTCCTTGCTTCCTTTGCCCTGAAAACAAGCAATTAAAGTGCATCAAAGCTCTAGCCAAAGTCATGAGATTATGCATCATCAATTTATCATGCAATTCTAGCAAAATACTCATGAGTTTATGCAAAGTTCACAAAAGTTGCTTGAATCAAAGTGTAAGTGTAATTTCATCCAAAACATGCCTTATTCACTAAGAAAATGCATGAAACTACCCTAAAACAATAAAGAAAAGGTCAGTGAAACTGGCCTAGATGCCTTGGCATCACAACACCTAACTTACAGCTTGCTTGTCCCAAAGCAAGTACTGAAACATAAGAAGAATGAAATGAAATAACAAGAAGATAAAATAGAAGTAGCATTCCTGGTTTATGTGGTTTCATGCATAGCAACTTAGGTTCTTTCCCTCTAGGTTTCAAGCCTTTATCAAATCCTTAGTCACTTTCTTGATTGCACTCTTCGAGACTTCTTTTTTATTGATCCTTCCTTCTTTTTTAAAGTTTATTTTTCTTTTTGCTAACTGCTTTGTAAGAGGGCGACTCTTTATGATAAGCTTTCAGTCAGCACTCCTATACCAGTTGGTTTTAAGGTGCTAGGTGTTAAGACACCCCTAAGGACTTACTCCCTTAAGTCTCTTTCCCTCATACATACACACCACAGGCATATGGTTTGTTATTTTTCCTTTCTTGAGACCTTGGTGTCCAGCACCTCTTTGGGTTACTAAGTGTTTTGTAGCGAAGGTTACTCTTGATAGTGGACTTTCAGCTGATAATCCCAGATTAGTTAATCCAAGTTACCAAGTGATAATGCACCCCTAAGAGCTTATTCATCCAAGTATATCCTTTGTACATAAACACCACAGACACATGCCTCAATTTTGAAACCCTTGATGCCTAGCATTGTTTCTTATTATGTTTCTTTCCTTTTCACTTTTATTGCTCTTCCTCTTTTCTTATTGGGATCTTATTGTTTAGCTAGTCTCAAGGGGTGTGTCTCAAACAAAAGACTTAGGATAGATAGTTGCTTTCTTTCCTTCTTTGGTGAACCAACTTAGCTTACTAATCAACCTACCACAAACATTCAGAATGCACTTTATAAAATAACTCCACTCTTGTTCTTTTCATAACATTTTCTTTTTGATTAACTTAAAGAGACAAGCATACAAGTAAGAAAGGTAAAAGTGAACACTTAAGACATTAAGCTAGCACACTTAGCCTAAGCAATAAAACATAAATGCATAATTGAAAGTCCTAAACTACCATGGAAGCATATTCTATTTCATACAAGATTTTCCTTATTTAAAGCTTTGAAAAAGGTAAACTAAGAAGGAACTTCACCACCTTTCACTTATTGGTATGCTCATGTTCTTCTGCTCCCTTGGGATTCTCCTTGATTACTTGAGTCTCCATTCCCCTTGCGCTTCCCCATCAACTTTTTCCAGAAACCAGCATCCTCCATCTTCTTCTTCAATGCTTCCTTTTGCTGTTTCACCTTCCCCTCTTCTTGTTCTGTTAAGTTCTTGCGAACTTCCTCATAACTTGGGATGTCGGGGTGCAAGTGATGCATATGCTCAGTCATATAGTTTAACCTTGCCGGAGTGTTGACGCTGAATTCTTCTCGATGCAGTTGCCTTCCTTCATTGAGCACACTGAATTCGTTGAATACTTTCATCTGATTCATCTGGCGTCGATTGAGTTCCTGGAGGCTGATGTGTGGAAAACGATCCAACACAAAACTCACCGGCAAGTGTACCGGGTCGCATCAAGTAATAATAACTCACATGAGTGAGGTCGATCCCACAGGGATTGAAGGATTGAGCAATTTTAGTTTAGTGGTTGATTTAGTCAAGCGAATCAAGTTTTGGTTGAGTGGGTTGTAATTAACAGAAGCTAAATTGCTTGAAATGTAAAGGGAGAAGGGAAATTGCAGTAAATTAAAGAACAGGAAAGTAAAATAGACTGAATCTTTAAAGAACAAGAAATTAAATGACTGAAACTTAAAGTGCAAGAAATGTAAATTGTAGAAACTTAAAGTGCAAGAAATGTAAATTGCTTGAATGTAAAAGGGATTTGAGGACTGGGATTGCAGAATCTAAACAAAGAGAAAGTAAATTGCAACAATTAATAAAGGAGAAGATGAATTGGAATAAACTGAAATTCAACAGAAAATGAAATTAAAGTGCAGCAGGTTCACAGAAGAACCAAAAGTAAATTGTGGTCTCAGGTCTCAAGAGACTAGGTAGCAGAGCCTAGATCTCTATTTGCCTTCCCAGATCCAAGTTCACAAAGCAATTGACAAGAAATTGAAGAGGAAGCAGTAAAGAGAATGTACATTGATTCAATTATGCAGAAATAAAACTAAAGAGTTCTTGAGTGGAGATTGAGACAGAATTTCCTCAATTCTTAACACCCAAGAATCAAAACAAAGAAATTAAAAATGCCCAAGCAAGAACGAGGAAGAAGAGAGATCAATTCTCCTCCCCAATTCTCTGAAATCTTAGTGAAGACACCAAGAGAAATCCCTAAGTGCAGAAAGAAAGTTCTAAGCTCAAAGAAAGTGCCAAATTCAAAAGCTCAGCAAAAGGTAAGTCAAAAAAGGTCCTAATTACATCAAACTAGATTCTATTTATACACTTTCTATTCTTGGATTTTGGGATTTGGATGGGCCTTTGATTTGGTGAAGAAATGAATTAAAATGGGGTTTTAATTTGAATTTTCGGCCCATTAAAAGTTGCTCCCAGGAGGCTGCCCTGCCCTTGTGGAGGGCAGGGCAGGATTTGGTGCATGTTGGTGCGGCCTTGGTGCGGTCTGATGCGTGTTTGGTGCGCAGAATGCTGCCCTGCCCGCGCCAAGGGCAGGGCAGGAAAAGTTGGTGCACCAGAAATTGCCTTGGTGCTGCCAGAATCAAGAATTGGTGCGCCAGAATCAAAAATTGGTGCGCCAGATTTGAACCTTGGTGCATAGGACGCTGCCCTGCCCTCGCGGAGGGCAGGGCAGGAAAATTTGGTGCTGCCAGGATCGAACATGGTGCGTGCTGGTGCTGCCAGGAATGAGCCTTGGTGTGCCAGATTTGAACCTTGGTGCACCAGATCCATGCACCATCAAAATGCTGCCCTGCCCTCGCGGAGGGCAGGGCAGTGTTTCCACTTTGATGTCCCGTGTTCGAAACACGGCTGGGACACACCCTCAATTAATTTCCTTGGTTTCTTGGCACGGCACTCAACCTTAGTTCCTTGCTTCTTCCTTGGTCCGTGTTCGAGTCTTGTGGCATGCATGGGTGACATTTTTCCTTTGATTTTCTTCCTTGGTGAGCCCGATACTGCCCTTGTGGAGGGCAGGGCAAGGTTCTCTTCTTCTTGGTTCCAAGGCACACTTTTGTGCTCTGCCCTTGTAGTGGGCAGGGCAGAGTTGCCTTCCTTGTTTGGTTCCTTTATGTTGCCCTCGTAGAGGGCAGTGTGCCCTTGTGGAGGGCAATGTTTGCCTCCCCCTTGCATGCGGCACACTTCCTCTTGCTTTGACCACACTTTCCTTTCCTTGGGCTACACTTCTTAGGCCACGCTTTTCCTTTTCTTTTCTTTTCTTCACCTATAATAAACCAAAACAACCACTCCAAGTATTACTAAATTCAAGAGGCTTATAAATCAATTAAAATTCAATTAAAATTAGCTTAAACCTCATGATTTAACATTAATTTCATGGTGGTTGCTTGATTTAGAGAAGTTATGCATTTTCACTCCAAATCACTTACTTAGGATGCAAGAAAGTGCATAAATGCTAACAAAACAAGTGAAATTAGCTTGAAAAATGGGTATATAATGACTTGTCATCACAACACCAAACTTAAATCTTGCTTGTCCCCAAGCAAGCATCAAAACTAAGAGAAATTGAAATGAATAAGAAAAGAATACATATCCTTATTATGCAGATAGCAGAACTTAATCTATGGGGTCATTATGCAGACAATGATAACTCAATTATTGTTGCTGTTACATGATATACATTTTGCATCAAAAGGTTTGCTAAACTTGCTGTTATAAGACTCACTTTTTCATTCCTCCCTTGCTAACTTTTCTTGGCTTACAATGCTTAACAAGTTTATTATTTTTTTTGGAGGTTTGGTGTCAAATGTTGCAGTAATAGCCTTTGGCTTTATTTGTTTCTTTCCTTTACTCAACATCTCTCCACCACAGACACTTGGCTCTCTAATTCTTCCTAGGATCATTGATGCCCAGCATCTCTTTGGATAACTAAATGTTCTGTATCTAAGTTGCTCTTTATTGTGGATTTTCAATTGGCCATCCCAAATCAGTTGATTTAAGTGACCGGGTTTTAAAATACCCCTTAGAATTTACTCATCCAAGCAGATCTTAGTACAAGAACACCACAGGCATATGTCCTAAGGTTCAAGCTATTGGTGTCCAACCTTTATTCTTTGTTTTTCTTGCCATTTTGGCTTTTTCTTTCCCCTTTTCTTTCTGTTTTTGTTACCAAGGGCTTTTTCATTATTGATAAGAGTCTTTGTAACAGCAAGTTAACTCACAATTGAATGAGAATGATATTATGCAACAATTATTTCATGAGTTATGCATTTAATCAAACACATATACCACCACTAACTTCCATTCATACTTATGCAACATTGGATATTTCACTTTTCAATTCAAACCAAACTCTTTTATTTAAGCATATGGGAAACAAAACAATTTTTAAGCTAAGTGATGGATAACAAGCATTGTGCAGATTTAGCATTTTTAGCTATTTATTAACTAACTAAAATGAAAAGCAAAGAACAGAAATTGCATAAAGTAAAAGAAATAATTGATGGAGGCATATCATGTTTCAGACATGCATCTCCTTATTAAAGACATGAAAGAGGAAATATGAAAGAACTTTGCCACCTTCTAATGGTCATGGCTGCTGCTTGATTCTCCCTTCTTCTTCTTACTCTTCCCTGTCTTGGAATAGTCTCGGATCTCTTCACCAGGACATCTTCTACCCCAAACAGAATCTAAGAGTCCTGAGAGCCCAAAATCTTCCAATCTTTTAAAGGTTGACTCAGTATATTGATGAGATCTTGCTTGTTGCTTGGCTAAAAATTCAGGGCATTGTTCAAATGGCTTGATCTCAGGATTGAGTGTTGGCAAATTGTGGGTCAAGTACTCCAACCTTGCTTGCATGTTTTCATCATTCTCCATTCTTTGTACGTGTCTAACTTCTCCCATGGTATGATGAACATTCTTCCATTGATACAGGTTGTGACTATATTCCTCTGCTTTAGCTTGACTAAAATACAGCTTATCATATGATTCTTTGAATTCTTTGTATTGCTCTTTTTGTCCTTCAAGAATCTGCGCTTGAAATTCTTGCTGCTGAGTTATCATTTGTTGTTGCCATCTCTCTTGTTTCTCCTCCATTTGATGCTGCCAAGCTTCTCGTTCTTCTTTTTCTTTCAAAAATTGCTCCATAAATTCTGGATGGGGCTCTAGATATCTCTCTTGGCCCCCCCTGATTTTGGCCTTGTTGAGCCTGCATGAGTTGCTGAGATAGTTCTTCAATTGATCTTTGTAATTGGCTCATGTCTATGGCATCATGAGCTTGATTTCGTCCTTCCTCTCTTTGTGATCTCCTCTGTCTAGGAGCTACTACCCCTTCTTGATTTTCTTCTTCATTTGTTCCCTCCATGCTCTTCTTGGTAATCCATTTTCCTTTTTTCACCTTTTCTGTATCCTCATCTTCAAAGATTACTCCAGCTTTGTCACATAGCCTTTGAATGGTGCTTGGGTGTCCAAGACCTTTTGATTTGCTTGTGCTATCGGCCATTTCTTGAATACTGTCGGCTATGAGTTGTGCGAGGTTAATCTCACCTCCATGCAAGATGCAGTATGTCAAGAGTGCTCGTTTGATTGTGACCCAAGAGGCATTTTCAGTAGGAAGGATAGATCTCCTCACTATTTCATACCATCCCTTAGCCACAGGAGTAAGATTTATCCTCCTTATGTGACTTGGAATTCCCTTTGAATCTCTTTCCCAATCTGTATTCTCCACACATAACCCCTGCAAGATCTCATCAGGATTGTTTTCTATCTGCAATCTGGTTTCATAACTAGGTTCTGCATAGGTTATGGTTCTCAACTTGAGGGCTCTTGTGATAGCAGCTGGGCTAAAACTCACTTCAACCCCTCTGACATAACTTGTGTAGGGAGCACTATTTTTGTTTTCTTTTGCAGCATTTGCATAGAACTCCCTAATCATAACTGCACTGATATCAACAAGAGGAGCACATAAAAGTTCCCACCTTCTTTCTTTAGTGATTTGCCTCATAATGGGATATTCCCCGTCTCTCAACTCAAGGCCTTTCTCATAAATGACATTCTTTGTCTCCATGAACCTATGATATCTCCCTTCATGGAATTGGGATCTAAATTTGGTTGCATCAAAGGATGGAGGTTCGGTTACCATAGGTTCCTTTCCTGGCCTTCTTTTTGAACTTGAAGAGGCCATCAGATTTGAGGTAAGAAGAAAGAAAAAGTGAGAGTAGAAGAAATATGTGTTGTGTTTGGGAAGAGTTTTGGTTCGGTTTTGATGTGTGAGGTAAGGGAATTATATTGGTTTTGGAAGTGGAACAGAGTATGGTTTTCATATGAAAGTGGCTTGAATGAGAATGTGTATACCGTGTTGGTGCCAACGGCTACTTATAGGTGAGTTCTTCAAGCCTTCCAACAAAACCATAATAAGAGAGAGAGACTTGTTGGTGCTCATGAAGGGTTGAGATTGAATTGCTCATCCAAGGAATGCATGAGATGGACGGCTTGCATGTGTTGTTGAGGCTTTGACGAGGATCCTTCTTCCATTGGCTGCATGTATCTCGGTGTTCAATGTTGCATGCATGCAAATTTTGTTCCCCATAAGCGCGTTCTCCTAGGCACATGTGACCTTCCTTACATAGCTTCTCCTAGCCGTGACCTCTCCTAGCTTTTGTCTTAATCTTTTTCTCCCACCTGAATCAAAACAGCTAGCTTAGAACATTAATATAATCATTGGCAACTTATTTTGCAAGGATAAAATAAATTGTTTTGGTTTGTTTAATAGTTATTAAAAATTTTTTTGTGATCAATTGTGTCCCTAAATAAAATGCTAAAAGTTGGTGAACACCAAACTTATCTTTTATTGAGGGGACGGCTTAACAATGCAAACCGTTCTCACAATTGATACATTTTTCTAAAAAAATGATGTATGATCCCTTGTCCGTATGGTTTTGAGTCAATGATTGGGAAATGATTTTCTGAACATTGTTGCACATGCAGACACCAAACTTAAGTTGATCTTTCTTTCTTGACAGTTACTTAAGTTGTGATACCTTCCTTCTTGCTTATCACCCCTGCTTCCTTGTGAATCCCTTTTTCTTCTTGCATCTGTTTGTTTTTCTGTTCTACTTCCTTGTCAGTTGATTGCTTTGGAAGAAGATCATCACTCATTTTTCTTGTTTCTTCATCCCTTTGTAATTCTGGAAAGACTTTCAGGATGATGCTCTCCTCATGCATCCTGAGGGTTAACTCTCCTTGCTCTATATCCACAATGGCTCTAGCAGTGGCCAAAAATGGTCGACCAAGTATTATGGAGTCATTTCCATATTCTGAAGAATCCAGGATCACAAAATCTGCTGGATAGATAAACCTGTCAACCTTAACTAAAAGGTTCTCAATCAGCCCTTTAGGATATACTATTGATTGGTCCACCAATTCCAAGGACATCCGTGTTGGTTTCACCTCCTCTATGCCAAGCTTTTTCACTAAAGAGTATGGGATCAGATTTATGCTTGCTCCTAAATCGCACATCCCCTTGTTGATGAATAGGTTTCCAATAGTGCATGGTAAGAAGAAACCTACAGGGTCTTCAAGCTTGGGAGGGAGTCTCTTTTTAATGAGTGCACTGCATTCTTCATTGAGCATTACGGTCTCTTTTTCATTCCACTGTCTCTTCTTGTTAATGAGCTCTTTTAAGAACTTGGCATATAAAGGCATTTGTTCCAAGACCTCTGCCAAAGGTATGTTGATTTCCAACTTCTTGAAAGTCTCAAGAAATTTGTGGAAATGCTGATCCTTTGTTTCCTTGTGAAGTCTCTGTGGATAAGGCAGTGGTGGTGTTGAGCTCTTCTCCACTTGATGCTGTCTTGGGGTTGGTTCTTCCATGATTTGCTTTCCTTTCTTCAAATTCTATGGTTTGCTATTCTCTTCTGTGAGTTCTCCTGGGACATTCTTGGTCATCATGTCCTTGTTGATGGCTTCATCATTCTTTGTTGGCTCAGTGTCATTATGCTTGGTTGCCCCTTGATTACCATCTGTTAACACTTTTCCACTTCTTAGTTGCACGACCTTGCATTCTTCCTTTGGGTTGGGAATGGTATCACTAGGTAGTGAACTTGATGGCTTCTCAACAGAAATCTGTTTGGAGATTTGCCCAATTTGCCTTTCCAAGTTCTTCATTGAGGCTTCTTGGTTCTTTGTTGTTAATTCCTGGTTCTTCATCAGTTTCTCCATGAGCAGCTCTAGATTGGTAATTCTCTGGGATTCTTGTGAAATTGGTTGGTTTTGGGGAGTTGATGGATGATGATAGGTGTTTTGATTTGTTGGGTGGTTGTTAGGTGGATAATGGTTAGAGTTGGGGTAGTTATTTTGTGGTTTTCTGTATGAGTTTTGGTTAGTGTTTGGCTGGGAGTTGTGGTTTGTGTTTTTTCAATTGTTCTGGCTTGTGTTTCTTTGCCATGGTTGTTGGTTTTGATTATGGTTGTCTCCCCATCTGAGGTTGGGATGGTTCTTCCAAGATGGATTGTAAGTATCCCCATAGACTTCATTTGTTCCAGGATTTTGGTTGTGCATGTATTGGACTTGCTCTTGCTGTTGCTCCTCTTGAGTTTCTTCATTTTGCACCCAAGTAGTTGGTGGTTGGCTTGTGGTGCTCACTGCTGCCACTTGCAAGCCATCAATTCTTTTGGCCATTTTCTTAAACTGTATGTTGTTGAATCTGCTGCTGCATCATCTTGTTTTGAGCTAAAATTGAATCCACTCCTTCCAACTCCATTACTCCTCTTCTCTGTGATGGTTGGCGTTGTCTTTGATGAGCAAAGAAATATTGGTTGTTGGCCATCATATCAATGAGGTTTTGAGCTTCCTCTGTGGTTTTCATGAGTTGTAATGAGCCTCCGGCATAGTGATCAAGAGCTTCTTGAGCTTTAAGAGTGAGTCCCTCATAGAAGTTCTGTAACTTGTCCCACTCAGTGAACATCTCTGGTGGACATTTCCTCAATAGTGCCTTATATCTTTCCCATGCTTCATATAAGTTCTCAGCCTCCAATTGAGTGAATGTTTGAACCTCGGTCTTCAACCTTAGGATTCTTTGAGGTGGATAAAATTTGGCAAGAAACTTGCTCACCAAGTCATCCCAAGTGTTGATGCTTTCTTTTGGAAAGGTCTCTAGCCATTGAGTGGCTTTATCTCTGAGAGAGAATGGGAAGAGCAGCAACTTGTAGCTATCAGGAGGTACACCATTGGTTTTCACCGTGTCACAGATTCTCAAGAAGGTGGACAAATGTTGATTTGGATCTTCCAAAGGCCCTCCTCCAAAAGAACAATTGTTTTGAACCAGAGTGATGAGTTGTGGCTTTAGTTCAAAATTGTTTGCATTGACATTAGGAGGAAGAATGCTGCTTCCACAGTGTCTGGCATTTGCAAATGTGTATGAAGCCAAGACTCTTCGTTGTTGTTGATTATTGTTGGCTCCTTCTCCTGGTTGATTGGGATCTCCTTCCATTTCTTGGAATTCCTCCTCAGATTCTTCTTCTCCAATAACGTTCTTCTCTCTTTCAGCTCTTCTTATTCTCCGAAGAGTTCTTTGATCAATTTCAGAGAGAATAGGGGAAGATCTTCCTGTACCTGACATACAAACACACAACAATAAACACACAAACCCAGAAAGCCAATGAAACTTCAATCTATGGCTAGAATGAAGTTTTAGTTAGTTTAAGCAAAAATTCAAACAGTTAGTGTGTTAGTAGGAATTAGAATAACAGAAAAGAAAAAGTGCTTAATCTAGACCTCCACTTCACTTAATCATTGTCAATCTATTTCAATCCCCGGCAACGGCGCCAAAAACTTGATGTGTGGAAAACGATCCAACACAAAACTCACCGGCAAGTGTACCGGGTCGCATCAAGTAATAATAACTCACATGAGTGAGGTCGATCCCACAGGGATTGAAGGATTGAGCAATTTTAGTTTAGTGGTTGATTTAGTCAAGCGAATCAAGTTTTGGTTGAGTGGGTTGTAATTAACAGAAGCTAAATTGCTTGAAATGTAAAGGGAGAAGGGAAATTGCAGTAAATTAAAGAACAGGAAAGTAAAATAGACTGAATCTTTAAAGAACAAGAAATTAAATGACTGAAACTTAAAGTGCAAGAAATGTAAATTGCAGAAACTTAAAGTGCAAGAAATGTAAATTGCTTGAATGTAAAAGGGATTTGAGGACTGGGATTGCAGAATCTAAACAAAGAGAAAGTAAATTGCAACAATTAATAAAGGAGAAGATGAATTGGAATAAACTGAAATTCAACAGAAAATGAAATTAAAGTGCAGCAGGTTCACAGAAGAACCAAAAGTAAATTGTGGTCTCAGGTCTCAAGAGACTAGGTAGCAGAGCCTAGATCTCTATTTGCCTTCCTAGATCCAAGTTCACAAAGCAATTGACAAGAAATTGAAGAGGAAGCAGTAAAGAGAATGTAAATTGATTCAATTATGCAGAAAGAAAACTAAAGAGTTCTTTAGTGGAGATTGAGACAGAATTTCCTCAATTCTTAACACCCAAGAATCAAAACAAAGAAATTAAAAATGCCCAAGCAAGAACGAGGAAGAAGAGAGATCAATTCTCCTCCCCAATTCTCTGAAATCTTAGTGAAGACACCAAGAGAAATCCCTAAGTGCAGAAAGAAAGTTCTAAGCTCAAAGAAAGTGCCAAATTCAAAAGCTCAGCAAAAGGTAAGTCAAAAAAGGTCCTAATTACATCAAACTAGCTTCTATTTATACACTTTCTATTCTTGGATTTTGGGATTTGGATGGGCCTTTGATTTGGTGAAGAAATGAATTAAAATGGGGTTTTAATTTGAATTTTCGGCCCATGAAAAGTTGCTCCCAGGAGGCTGCCCTGCCCTTGTGGAGGGCAGGGCAGGATTTGGTGCATGTTGGTGCGGCCTTGGTGCGGTCTGATGCATGTTTGGTGCACAGAATGCTGCCCTGCCCGCGCCAAGGGCAGGGCAGGAAAAGTTGGTGCGCCAGAAATTGCCTTAGTGCTGCCAGAATCAAGAATTGGTGCGCCAGAATCAAAAATTGGTGCGCCAGATTTGAACCTTGGTGCATAGGACGCTGCCCTGCCCTCGCGGAGGGCAGGGCAGGAAAATTTGGTGCTGCCAGGATCGAACTTGGTGCGTGCTGGTGCTGCCAGGAATGAGCCTTGGTGCGCCAGATTTGAACCTTGGTGCGCCAGATCCATGCACCATCAAAATGCTGCCCTGCCCTCGCGGAGGGCAGGGCAGTGTTTCCACTTTGATGTCCCGTGTTCGAACACGGCTGGGACACACCCTCAATTAATTTCCTTGGTTTCTTGGCACGGCACTCAACCTTAGTTCCTTGCTTCTTCCTTGGTCCGTGTTCGAGTCTTGTGGCATGCATGGGTGACATTTTTCCTTTGATTTTCTTCCTTGGTGAGCCCGATACTGCCCTTGTGGAGGGCAGGGCAAGGTTCTCTTCTTCTTGGTTCCAAGGCACACTTTTGTGCTCTGCCCTTGTAGTGGGCAGGGCAGAGTTTCCTTTCTTGTTTGGTTCCTTTATGTTGCCCTCCTAGAGGGCAGTGTGCCCTTGTGGAGGGCAATGTTTGCCTCCCCCTTGCATGCGGCACACTTCCTCTTGCTTTGACCACACTTTCCTTTCCTTGGGCTACATTTCTTAGGCCACGCTTTTCCTTTTCTTTTCTTTTCTTCACCTATATTAAACCAAAACAACCACTCCAAGTATCACTAAATTCAAGAGGCTTATAAATCAATTAAAATTCAATTAAAATTAGCTTAAACCTCATGATTTAACATTAATTTCATGGTGGTTGCTTGATTTAGAGAAGTTATGCATTTTCACTCCAAATCACTTACTTAGGATGCAAGAAAGTGCATAAATGCTAACAAAACAAGTGAAATTAGCTTGAAAAATGGGTATATGATGACTTGTCATCAGAGGCGTTTATCTTGGCTTTCTTGCCTTTCAGACACTTGACTGATGGCTTGAGTGAGCTGAGAGTAGTGCTCTTGTTGCTGCTCCATTAGCTGTTTCTGCCATTCCCTTTGTTGATTCATCCAATTTGTTAGCATTTCCTCTTGACGATCCATTATCTGAGTTTGAAATTGCAGTTGTTGTTCTTGTCCTTCCATGTATATTCTTGATAAATCGTCAATGGCTCCTCGGATGTGACCCAAATTGATGTTGGTTGGGTCATAACACCCTTCTTGATGATGTTCTGTTGGTTGGGTTTTGTTCCGAGGGTTACCTGAAACGTGTAGCTCGGTCGTCTGGAGAGGCCCGAGGTGGGGGTTCAGGGACCCGAGCTTGATATGCAGAGTGGTTGGTGGTTGTACCTGCAATGACACTCCGATGCTTAAGTTAGCATGGGTCCAAGCAGATATGTGTAGAATGTGGAATGAATGCCATACCTGGGTGCTCCAGTGTATTTATAGTAGTTGGCCGTGATCTTCCCTGGATAAGATATTCTTATCTTATCTTATCTTTGGGAGTTTTATCTCTATCTTTGTGGAACCGCCTTTTCTAGGCCTTTTCGGCCTTTAGGTTTTGGGCTGCGTTCCTTTTGATGGGCCTTCCTTGCTTTATTGTCCGAGGTCCGACCTTTAGGCGTGAGCCTTAGGACGAGGTCGGACCTTTTATGAATTTGCCGAGTTGGAGGAGCCCGGTCAGGGTATGAACAGTGCCCCTGCCCGAGTTCGTCCTTTTTGGGAGGTCGAGCTCGGGCATAGTAGTTTTTCAAAATTCAAAAATGGCCGTTCCTGCATTTATTGCATTTTACCGTTTTTCCTCGATTTCCGTTCGGGCCCTGTGATGGCTTTATTTATTTGCCCCTTTCCTCCTTTTCTGCGTTTGTTTTTCTTTATCCTTTTTCGAGCACTGCTTCTTCTTTCTCTTTGCTCTGCTTCCCCGAATCTCTCCGTGTGTCTTTCTAGGGTTTCCTCTGTGCCGTCGTTTCGTTCTCCTTGCTTCGGAGCTCGTCGTCTTCGTTTCTTTCCTCCAGGTTTGTTCCCATGTTTCTCTTTTCTTGTGCATATATGCTTCTGTTCTTTGTGTGGCTCTTGTTTGTTTCTTTTTCTTTATGCCTGGGTTGCCCCGAAAAGAGGCGCCGCCATTGCTTGTTGTTTGTATATATGGGGGGGCTCTTTTTGTTCTCTGGTATTTTTTGTTCCGGGTTGCCGCATTTTCTTCGTGGGGTTTTTGTTTCTTGCTTTGCTGAATGGGTTTTCGTTGTCTTCTTTATGTGATTTTTGCTTGCTGTTGTATTCTTCTTTGTAGGTAAGAATTTTATGTCTCGAAAGGTTCTTCAAGCGATGTCGACTAAGATTCCATGTGGTCTTGGTTGGGTAGACCCTCTTCCTCTAAGAGTCCCTTCTGTGGTAGATTCTGAGTATTTAGCTAGGTTCCGTAGGCACTGTAGCATATGTGAAAATAGAGAGTCTGAGAGGGATTATGAACTAGTAGCCCCGGATTCCGAGGAGAGAGTGTGCTTCCCGCCCTTAGATAGTTCCGAGAAGCTCTTCTTTTATGCTTATGATTGTTTTTTCTCTAAGCTGAGTGTCCGACTTCCCTTTACCGATCTGGAGTCCGAGGTGTTATGGTCTTGTAACCTTGCCCCTACGCAGCTCCATCCAAATTCTTGGGCGTTTTTAAAGCTGTTTCAACTTTTGTGTCAGTTTTTGGGCGTCTCTCCCTCTATTTCTCTTTTTTCCTATTTGTTTGTGTTGACGAAGCCGGGGTCGGGTGGAGGGAAGGTATCTTGGGTCTCTTTTAGGGCTAACCAGGGAAGGAAGTTTTGTACCCTGTATGATGAGTCTTTTCATGATTTTAAGAACTTTTATTTCAAGGTCCGGGCTACTGGAGACGTCCGACCTTTCTTTCTAGATGAGAGTGGGGAGCCTTCTTTTCCTCTTTGTTGGCAGGAGAATGTAGTGTCTACTAAGTATAGCCTTGAGAGTCTAGATGAGGTGGAGCAGGCTTTTGTGGGTGTGGTAAGCAGTTTATGGGGTCGGGCACCTCACTTGGACACGAAGAAAATGTTGGGAGATCCAAGCCTTCTCCGTTCCGAGTTAGGTAGTTCCCGACCTCTCCGAGATTCATCTTTTTTAGTATTTTGGTTTTGCTTGTTTTGGTGGAATTTCTGTTTGTGGTAATCCTTTTTCTTTTATTTCTGCAGAGATGTCTTCTCAGGCGGATTCCATGAAGTACCTTCGTCGGACGAAGAAGTCTGTGGCTGCTCGAAATATCGAGGCTGGGGAGGCTTCTGCCCGATCTTCTCCGAAGAAGACTACTGTGGGTGTTACTACTCGGTCGAAGACTATTCCGACTCCCCAGTTCCGAGCTATAAATCAAGATCCTCCGACCTCTGGACCCGGTCACTCTTCCCCGCCTTCGTCCTCGGGTCCTCCTCCCAAGAAACAGAAGACCTCCCAAGAGCTTGCGGGCTTTAATGACAAGGATTTTGATGCTCTTGGTTGGATTGAACAGCATATTCTCCCTCAGACCTTTATTTCTACTGATGATGTGTCTATGGAGCACCATTTTCAGTATATGGCGCGGAGTTGTGTCCGGATGGCTAGTCTTCATGCCGCTATTGCCCGGGAGTTCAAGAAATCCCCCATTGGTGCGACCAGCTCCCGACTTGAGAAGGCTCAGTCTGAGTTCGAGAGGATTAGTGAACTGAAGGCTGCTAGGATTGCTGAGCTGGAGGCATCTTTGGAGAAAGAGAAAGCTAAGGCTACCGCGGCTGTGGCGGCAGCAAATGCATCTGAGGAGATGGCGAAGGCGGCTACAGAGAATTATACTCGGACATATGCTGAGCTTGTGGAGACAAAGGAGAGATTGCAATCCGCTCAGGATGATTTTTACGAGCTAGAAGGTCATGTGGCTAAGGGTATGGATGCTATGTTTGAAAATTTGAAGGCTCAGATCCGGGTTCTTGCTCCTGACCTGGATCTGAGCTTATTCAGTACGGATAACATTGTTGTGGAGGGAAAGATTGTTCCTGCTCCCAACGAGGATGAGGTTCCGGTGTCTGACCCCAAAGTTCTGGTTGCGAACCCGACTTCACCTTTGGCCGGGGATGGATCTGGTGTGGAGGTTTTAAACCGAGATGACGGTGCCGTCGATGCTGTCCCGATTTCTATGTTTCCTCCGCAGCCTCCTGTTGATGTGGAGTCCGGAAAGGATCTTGATTCTCTGTAATCCTTTTATCTTTGGTTTTTTGCCCGGCCTGTGGGCTCTTTTTGTTTTTGAATGGTTTCTGTGAATGCTTTGGACACCTTTTTGCTATTAGCTACTTGTAGTAACTTTTTAGCTTATTATGTGGTGTTTTGTTCGCGTTTTGACTTTTTGTTCCGCCTTTATGCTTTTTGGTTGTTTTTGGATAACAACCTTTTAGCTAGCGCTTGAAACTTTTGTTTTACCCTTTCCTTTGATTTCGTTTTTTCGCTTGTACTTTTTAGTTGTATAGCAACTTTTTAGTAAGCGTTTTCGAAATCTTTGTTTTCGCCGTTTTAAGGCTTTCTTCTCGGGTCCGGGCTTTTTCTCGGACCTCAGGAGGGGGCGGTCGAGTACTTCCCTTTGTTGGGCCCGACCTTGTCGTTGGTCGGCCTTTTAAGTTATTTTTGTAATCTCTTTTTATTTGGCTTTTTGAGCCTTTTCAGAGTTGCTTTATAACTTCTCACATTAATTTGAACCTCGTCGCTTTATCTTTGCCGACCTTGTGTGGTCTCTTGGCAATGATTTTTTGCGTTTTGTCGAGCATAAATTAATGCGCCTTGGCGGGGTACTTTTCAGGATTTGTTTCATCACGAGGAAGAAGAAAAGAAAATAGAAAAATTTGATTAGTATTAAAAAAGAAAGAATATTTACAGAGTGTTTACCCTTGACTAGGTCGGGTGCCTTACTTGACCGGGTGTCTCATTAAAAAACCCTTGTAGGGAAAAAGAGTACACCTCGGGTTAAATTTTTCTAGCTGTAGTACCGTCTTAGATTACAGGCGTGCCAGGCCCTGGGCAGCTCATTGCCTTCTAGGTCGGATACTTTGTAATAGCCTGTTCCTAAGACTTCTGTTACCTTGTAGGGTCCTTTCCAATTTGCAGCTAGCTTTCCTTCTCCCGACTTTTGTGTTCCGATGTCATTTCGGATTAGAATCAGGTCGTGAATGGAGAAGCTTCGCTTTATTACTTTCTGATTGTATCTGAGGGCCGTTCGCCGTTTTAAGGCTTCTTCTCGGATCCGGGCTCTTTCTCGGACCTCGGGGAGGAGGTCGAGTTCTTCCTTTTGTGCCTGCGGGTTACCTTCTTCGTTGTAGAAGATGACTCTGGGTGACCCTTCATCTATTTCGATAGGAATCATTGCCTCCATCCCGTAAGCTAGTCGGAATGGCGATTCTCCCGTTGTAGAGTGTGGGGTTGTCCGATATGCCCATAGTACCTGGGGGAGCTCCTCGGCCCATGCCCCTTTGGCCTCTTGGAGTCTTCGTTTTAACCCGGCCAAGATGACTTTATTTGCGGCCTCTGCTTGTCCATTGGCTTGTGGGTGCTCGACTGAGGTGAATTGCTGTTTGATTTTTAGTTCGGCCACCAAGTTCTGAAAACTTGTGTCCGTGAACTGTGTTCCATTGTCTGTTGTGATGGAGTAGGGGACTCCGAACCTTGTGACAATGTTTTTGTATAGGAATTTGCGGCTTTTCTGAGCCGTAATGGTGGCTAAGGGTTCAGCTTCGATCCACTTTGTGAAGTAGTCGACCCCCACTATGAGGTATTTGACTTGCCCCGGTCCTTGGGGGAACGGGCCGAGTAGGTCAAGTCCCCATTTTGCGAAGGGCCATGGACGAAATTGTGATCACTTGTTCTTTCTACTTGTAGGATGTATACTCTGAAGGCATTGTTTATTTTCTTCACAATCTCGTTCAACTAACCAGCAAGTGTACTGGGTCGTCCAAGTAATAAACCTTACGTGAGTAAGGGTCGAATCCACAGAGATTGTTGGTATGAAGCAAGCTATGGTCACCTTGCAAATCTCAGTTAGGCAGATTAAAATAGTTTTATGGGTTTTCGAAAATATAAATAATGAAAGGGATAAAGATACTTATGCAGATTCATTGGTGGGAATTTCAGATAAGCGGATGGAGATGCTGTAGAGCTCTTGGACGCCTGCTCTCCCACTCCTTCTACTCAATCCTTCTTACTCCTTTCCATGGCAAGCTTTGTATAGGGGTTCACCATCAACTGTGGCTACTTTCATTCCTCACGGGGAAATATCCTGTGCGGCTGTCACTCGCACAGCTAACCAGTCTGGAGGCATCACCCATGGCTGATGGCTACATCCCATCCTCGCAGTGAAAACTATGCTAACGCACTCTGTCACAGTACGGCTAATCACCGGTTGGTTCCCGCTCCTACTGGAATAGAATCCCTCTTTTGCGTCTGTCACGAACGCCCAGCAGGTTAAAGTTTGAAGCACGTCACGGTCATTCATTACCGGAATCCTACTCGGAACACCACAGACAAGGTTGGACTTTCCGGATTCCCAGGATCCTACTCGGAATACCACAGACAAGGTGAGACTTTCCGGACCCTCATAAATGCCGCCAACTATCTAACTTATACCACGAAGATTCTGTTGGGGAATCTAAGAGATACGCATTCAAGCTCTGTTGCATGTAGAACGGAAGTGGTTGTCAATCACGCACGTTCATAAGTGAGAATGATAATGAGGGTAATTTGGCTCATCACATTCATCATGTTCTTGGGTACGAATGAATATCTTGGAATAAGAATAAGAGAGATTTGAATAAAAGATAATAGAATTTCATTAATACTTGAGGTACAGCAAAGCTCCACACCTTTAATCTATGGTGTGCAGAAACTCCACCGTTGAAAATACATAAGTAAAGAGTTCAGGCATGGCCGAATGGCCAGCCCTCTCCCTGATCAAGTGACCGAATGAAAAAGACTAAGAATGGTCAAAAGATGGTCAAAGATGTCTAATACAATAGATAAATGTCCTATATATACTAGACTAGCTACTAGGGTTTACATGAGTAAGTAATTGATGCATAAATTCACTTCCGGGGCCCACTTGGTGTATGCTTGGGCTGAGCTTGATGAATTCACGTGCTAAGGCATTTCTTGGCGTCAAACTCCAGGTTATGACGTGTTTTGGGCGTTTAACTCCGAATCATGACGTTTTTCTGGCGTTTAACTTCAGACAGCAGCGTGTACTTGGCGTTCAACGCCAAGTTACGTCGTCATTCTTCGAATAAAGTATGGACTATTATATATTTCTGGAAAGCCCTGGATGTCTACTTTCCAACGCCGTTAAGAGCGCGCCAATTGGAGTTCTGTAGCTCCAGAAAATCCATTTCGAGTGCAGGGAGGTCAGATTCCAACAGCATCAGCAGTCCTTTTGTCAGCCTTCTTCAGAGTTTTGCTCAAATCCCTCAATTTCAGTCAGAATTTACCTGAAATCACAGAAAAACACACAAACTCATAGTAAAGTCAAGAAATGTGAATTTAACATAAAAACTAATGAAAACATCCCTAAAAGTAGCTTAAACTTACTAAAAACTATATAAAAACAATGCCAAAAAGCGTATAAATTATCCGCTCATCACAACACCAAACTTAAATTGTTGCTTGTCCCCAAGCAACTGAAAATCAAATAGGATAAAAAGAAGAGAATATACTATAAAGTCCAAAATATCAATGAATATTAATTTAATTACATGAGCGGGACTTGTAGCTTTTTGCTTCTGAACAGTTTTGGCATCTCACTTTTTCCTTTGAAGTTTAGAGTGATTGGCTTCTCTTAGGAACTTAGAATTTCAGATGGTGTTATTGACTTTCCTAGTTAGGCATGTTGATTCTTGAACACAGCTATTTTATGAGTCTTGGCTGTGGCCCTAAGCATTTTGTCTTCCAGTATTACCACCGGATACACAAATGCCACAGACACAAAACTGGGTGAACCTTTTCAGATTGTGACTTAGCTTTGCTAAAGTCCCCAGTTAGTGGTGTCCAGAGCTCTTAAGCACACTCTTTAGCTTTGGATCACGACTTTAACCATTCAGTCTCAAGCTTTTCACTTGGACCTTCATGACACAAGCACATGGTTAGGGACAGCTTGATTTAGCCGCTTAGGCCTGGATTTTTAATTTCCTTGGGCCCTCCTATCCATTAATGCTCAAAGCCTTGGATCTTTGCTAAAATTTTCGCCACTTTTTTTTTTCACTGCTTTTTCTTGCTTCAAGAATCAATTTCATGATGTTTTTCAGATCATCAATAACATTTCTCTTTGTTCATCATTCTTTCAAGAGCCAACAATTTTAACACTCATAAACAACAAGATAAAAAATATGCACTGTTCATTCATTCATTCAGAAAACAAAAATTATTGCCACCACATCAATATAATTAAATTAAATTCACTAATAATTTCGAAAATTATGTACTTCTTGTTCTTTTGAATTAAAACATTTTTCTTTTAAGAGAGGTGATAGACTAATGGATTTTATTCATAGCTTTAAGCCATGGTTACACACTAATGATCATGAAGTAGAGACACAAAAACATAGATAAACATAACACTTAAAAACCGAAAACAGAAAGAAAATAAAGAACAAGGAATGAATCCACCTCTAGTGGCGTCTTCTTCTTGAAGGACCAATGATGTTCTTCAACTCTTCTATGTCCCTTCCTTGCCTTTGTTGCTCCTCCCTCATGGCTCTTTGATCTTCTCTTATTTCTTGAAGAGTGAGGGTGTGTTCATGGTGTTCCACCCTTAGTTGTTCCACGTTTTGGCTCAAGTCTCCTAAGGAGGTACTGAGTTGCTCCCAATAGTTGTTGGGAGGAAAGTGCATTCCATGAGGCATTTGTTGATGATGAACTTCCTCATGTTCTCCTTGGGGGCCGTGAGGGACTTCCCTTGTTTGCTCCATCCTCTTCTTGGTGATGGGCTTGTCTTCTTCAATGGAGACATCTCCATCTATGATAACTCCAGCTGAATAACATAGATGGCATATGAGGTGGGGGAAGGCTAGCCGTGCCATGTATGAAGGCTTGTCAGCTATTTTGTAGAGTTCATTGGCTATGACTTCATGAACCTCTACTTCCTCTCCAATCATGATGCTATGGATCATGATGGCCCGATCCACAGTAACTTCAGATCGGTTGCTTGTAGGGATGATGGATCTTTGGATGAACTCCAACCATCCTCTAGCTACAGGCTTGAGGTCCAGTCTTCTTAGTTGGACCGGTTTGCCTTTGGAGTCTACTCTCCATTGGGCGCCTTCCACACAAATGTCCGCAAGGACTTGGTCCAACCTTTGATTAAAGTTGACCCTTCTTGTGTAAGGGCGTTCATCACCTTGCATCATGGGTAGATGAAACGCCAACCTCACATTTTTCGGACTGAAATCTAAGTATTTCCCCCGAACCATTGTGAGATAGTCCTTTGGATTCGGGTTCATACTTTGATCATGGTTCCTAGTGATCCATGCATTAGCATAGAACTCTTGAACCATCAATATTCCGACTTGTTGCATGGGGTTGGTTATGACTTCCCACACTCATTCTTTTTGAGCTTGAAGGGGACCTCAGGGATCACCCTTTTCTTTGCCACAACATCATAGAAGTGGTCTTGGTGGCTCTTGGAGATGAATCTCTCCTTCTCCCATGACTCGGAAGTGGAAGCTTTTGCCTTCCCTTTTCCTTTTCTTGAGGAAACTCCGATCTTGGGTGCCATTGATGGTGAATGAAAAATAAAAAGCTAGGCTTTTTACCACACCAAACTTAAAATTTGCTCGTCCCGAGCAAAAAAGAAAAGAAGAGTAGAAGAAGAAGAAGAGAATTTGAGTAGAGAGGGAGAAGAGGGGTTCGGCTATTTAGAGAAGAAAGGGTTTGTGTTGTGTGAAAATGAGGAAGAAAGGAGAGGTATTTATAGGGAGGGGGGGAGGGTAGGTTTCGGCCATTTTGGGTGGGAAAGGGTGGGAAATTGAATTTGAATGTAGTGGGGGTAGGTGGGGTTTATGGGGAAGAGGAGGTTGATGTGAATGGTGAAGGTTTTTGGGAAGGGTGACATTGAAAATGAGATTTAGATTAGGAGAGTGTGAATAGGATTAAAAGAAGAGGTAGGTGGGGATCCTGTGGGGTCCACAGATCCTGAGATGGGAATCCTGTGGGGTCCACAGATCCTGAGGTGAAAAGAAATACCATTCCTTCACCCTATAGGCATGTAAATTGCCTTCATGCACCATTCTGGCGTTCAAACGCCCATTGGTGCATGTTCTGGGCGTTAAACGCCCATGTGATGCTTGTTTCTGGCATTGAACGCCAGTTTCAAGCTTGTTTCTGGCGTTCAGCGCCAGATTGTCCTCTATGTGCGCATCCTGGCGTTAAACGCCAGGATGTTGCTTGTTTTGGGCGTTCAGCGCCAGGAAGATGCTCTGTTCTGGCGCTGAACGCTGGCCAGATGCATCTTCTGGGTGCTGAACGCCGGCCCGTGCGTCCTCCAGGGTGAAAAAATTTTTTCTTCTGTTTTTGACTCTGTTTTTAATTTTTTTTTATTTTTTTCGTGACTCCTCATGATCATGTACCTAATTAAACATAAAAATAACAAAGAAACAAAATAAAATAAAATTAGATAAATAAAATTGGGTTGCCTCCCAACAAGCGCTTCTTTAATGTCAATAGCTTGACAGTGGCTCTCATGGAGCCACAAGGTGATCAGGTCAATGTTAGTGTGTAGTCCCCACACCAAACTTAGAGTTTGGATATGGAGTTTGAACACCAAACTTAGAGTTTGGTTGTGGCCTCACAACACCAAACTTAGAGTTTGACTGTGTGGGCTCTTCTTGACTCTGAACTGAGAGAAGCTCTTCATGCTTACTCTCTTTTGTCACAGAGGGATGGCCATGTGCTTTAAACACAAGGTAGTCCCCATTCAATTGAAGGACTAACTCACCTCTGTTGACATCTATCACAGCTTCTGCTGTGGCTAGGAAAGGTCTCCCTAGGATGATGCATTCATCATCTTCCTTCCTAGTGTCTAGGATTATGAAATCAGTAGGGATGTAAAGGCCTTCAACCTTTACTAAAACGTCCTCTACCATTCCATAGGCTTGTCTCAAAGACTTATCTGCCAATTGTAATGAGAACAAGGCAGGTTGTACCTCAATGATCCCCAGCTTCTCCATTACAGAGAGTGGCATAAGATTTATCCCTGACCCCAGATCAGATAGAGCCTTTTCAAAGCTCATGGTGCCTATGGTGCAAGGTATTAAGAACTTGCCAGGATCTTGTTTCTTTTGAGGTAGAGTTTCCTGAATCCAAGTATCTAAGTCACTAATGAGCAAGGGAGGTTCACTTTCCCAAGTCTCATCACCAAATAGCTTGGCATTCAGCTTCATGATAGCTCCTAGATATTGAGCAACTTGCTCACCAGTCACATCTTCATCCTCTTCAGAGGATGAATAATAGTCAGAGCTCATGAATGGTAGAAGGAGATTTAATGGAATCTCTATGGTCTCTGTATGAGCCTCAGATTCCTCAGGATCCTTAATAGGAAGCTCCTTCTTGCTTGAAGGACGTCCCAGGAGGTCTTCCTTACTGGGATTTTCGTCCTCCTCCTCCTTGATGCATTCGGCCATGTTGACTAAGTCAATGGCTTTGCACTCTCCTTTTGGATTTTCTTCTGTATTGCTTGGGAGAGTACTGGGAGGAGTTTCAATAACTTTCTTACTCAGCTGGCCTACTTGTGCCTCCAAATTTCTAATGGAGGATCTGGTTTCATTCATGAAACTGAAAGTGGCCTTTGACAGATCAGAGACTATATTAGCTAAATTAGAATTATTTTGTTCAACATTCTCTGTCTGTTGCTGAGAAGATGATGGATATGGCTTACTATTATTCAGCCTATTGCGTCCACCATTGTTAAAGCCTTGTTGAGGCTTTTGTTGATCCTTCCAGGAGAAATTTGGGTGATTTCTCCATGATGGGTTATAAGTGTTTCCATAAGGTTCACCCAAATAATTAACCTCTGCCATGGCAGGGTTCTCAGGATCATAAGCTTCTTCAGAAGCTGCCTCTCTAGTAATGTTGGATGCATGTTGCAATCCATTCAGATTTTGAGAGATTATGTTGACCTGTTGAGTCAACATTTTGTTCTGAGCCAATATGGCATTCAGAGCATCAATTTCAAGAACTCCTTTCTTCTGAGATATCCCATTATTCACAGAATTCCTCTCAGAGGTGCACATGAACTGGTTGTTTGCAACCATGTCAATGAGTTCTTGAGCCTCTTCAGGCGTTTTCTTCAGGTGAATAGATCCACCTGCAGAATGATCCAGTGACATTTTCGAAAATTCAGAGAGACCATAATAGAATATATCTAACATGGTCCATTCTGAAAACATGTCAGATGGACATCTTTTGGTCAGCTGCTTGTATCTTTCCCAAGCTTCATAGAGGGATTCACCATCTTTTTGCTTGAAGGTTTGAACATCCACTCTCAGCTTGCTCAGCTTTTGAGGAGGAAAGAACTTATCTAAGAAGGCAGTAACCAGCTTATCCCAAGAGTTCAGGCTGTCCTTAGGTTGTGAATCCAACCATATTCTAGCTCTGTCTCTTACAGCAAAAGGGAAAAGCATGAGTCTGTAGACTTCAGGATCAACTCCATTCGTCTTTACAGTCTCACAGATCTGCAAGAATTCAGTTAAAAACTGATAAGGATCTTCAGATGGAAGTCCATAAAACTTGCAGTTTTGTTGCATTAATGCAACTAGTTGAGGCTTAAGCTCAAAGTTAGTGGCTCCAATGGCAGGAATGGAGATGCTTCTTCCATCAAACTTGGATGTTGGCTTTGTGAAGTCACCAAGCATTCTCCTTGCATTATTATTATTATTATTATTTTCGGCTGCCATCTCCTTCTCCTGTTCGAAAATTTCTGAAAGGTTATTTCTGGATTGTTGTAATTTAGCTTCTCTTAATTTTCTCTTCAGAGTCCTTTCAGGTTCTGGATCAACTTCAACAAGAGTGCCTTTATCCTTGTTCCTGCTCATAAGAGAGAGAAGAAAACAAGAAAAGAAAAAGGAATCTAGTATAAAGATTCCCTTATGTTAGTAGAAGAAGAAAGGGGTAGAAGAAGAGTGGAAAAGAAACACAACTGTGAGGATGGCAGAGATGTGAGATGAGATGTTAGGATATGAGTGAAGAGAGGTGAAGAGAAGTGTTAGTAATTAAATAATTAAATAGAAGAAGATAAGAGAAGAGAGAGAAGAATTCGAAAATAATTTTAGGAAAAGAGTTAGTGATTTTCGAAAATTAGAGATAAAATATAATTAAAATTAAAATTTAAAACAAAAAGAATTTTTGAAAAAGAGAGGGAGAATTTTCAAAAATTAG
Source organism: Arachis hypogaea (assembly GCF_003086295.3). Lineage (NCBI taxonomy): Eukaryota > Viridiplantae > Streptophyta > Magnoliopsida > Fabales > Fabaceae > Arachis > Arachis hypogaea. The sequence goes on along the minus strand of NC_092039.1, from coordinate 54,520,213 downwards.
AGAGGGAAAAGTAGTTAGGTGGTTTTGAAAAAGATAAGAAACAAACAACAAGTTAGTTAGTTGATTGAAAAAGATTTGAAATCAAATTTTGAAAAAGATAAGAAGATAAGAAGTTAGATAAGATATTTTGAAATCAAATTTTGAAAAAGATAAAATTTTTGAAAAAGATAAGATAAAAGTTAAAAAGATTTATTTTGAAAAAGATATTTTTGAAAAAGATTTAATTTTAAAAATTACTTGACTAACAAGAAACTACAAGATAAGATTCTAGAACTTAAAGATTGAACCTTTCTTAACAAGAAAGTAACAATCTTCAAATTTTTGAACCAATCACATTTAATTGTTAGCTAATTTTCGAAAATTTGATATAAAGATAAGAAAAAGATTTTTGAAAATATTTTGAAAAAGATTTTTTTGAAATTTTCGAAAATTATATAAAAAATGAAAAAGATATGATTTTTTGAAAAAGATTTTGAAAAGATAAGATTTTTTTTTAAAATTGAAATTTTGACTTGACTTGTAAGAAACAACTAATTTTTATAATTTTTGACCAAGTCAATCCCAAAATTTCGAAATTTTTGGAGGGAAATAAGGAAAAGATATTTTTGAAATCAAATTTTGAATGAAAAACACAAAAATGACCCAAAACATGAAAATTTTGGATCAAGACACAAGATGCATGCAAGAATGCTATGAATGTCAAGATGAACACCAAGAACACTTTGAAGATCATGATGAACATCAAAAACATTATTTTGAAAAATTTTTGATGCAAAGAAAACATGCAAGACACCAAACTTAGAAATTTTTAATGCATGGAAAATATGAATGCAAAAATGCACATGAAAAACAACAAAAGACACAAAACAAGAAATCATCAAGATCAAACAAGAAGACTTGTCAAGAACAACTTGAAGATCATGAAGAACACTATGAATGCATGAGATTTTCGAAAAATGCAAGAAAAATTTTGAAAGCATGCAATTGACACCAAACTTAAAAATTGACACAAGACTCAAACAAGAAACACAAAATATTTTTGATTTTTATTAAAAAAGAAAGAATATTTACAGAGTGTTTACCCTTGACTAGGTCGGGTGCCTTACTTGACCGGGTGTCTCATTAAAAAACCCTTGTAGGGAAAAAGAGTACACCTCGGGTTAAATTTTTCTAGCTGTAGTACCGTCTTAGATTACAGGCGTGCCAGGCCCTGGGCAGCTCATTGCCTTCTAGGTCGGATACTTTGTAATAGCCTGTTCCTAAGACTTCTGTTACCTTGTAGGGTCCTTTCCAATTTGCAGCTAGCTTTCCTTCTCCCGACTTTTGTGTTCCGATGTCATTTCGGATTAGAATCAGGTCGTGAATGGAGAAGCTTCGCTTTATTACTTTCTGATTGTATCTGAGGGCCGTTCGCCGTTTTAAGGCTTCTTCTCGGATCCGGGCTCTTTCTCGGACCTCGGGGAGGAGGTCGAGTTCTTCCTTTTGTGCCTGCGGGTTACCTTCTTCGTTGTAGAAGATGACTCTGGGTGACCCTTCATCTATTTCGATAGGAATCATTGCCTCCATCCCGTAAGCTAGTCGGAATGGCGATTCTCCCGTTGTAGAGTGTGGGGTTGTCCGATATGCCCATAGTACCTGGGGGAGCTCCTCGGCCCATGCCCCTTTGGCCTCTTGGAGTCTTCGTTTTAACCCGGCCAAGATGACTTTATTTGCGGCCTCTGCTTGTCCATTGGCTTGTGGGTGCTCGACTGAGGTGAATTGCTGTTTGATTTTTAGTTCGGCCACCAAGTTCTGAAAACTTGTGTCCGTGAACTGTGTTCCATTGTCTGTTGTGATGGAGTAGGGGACTCCGAACCTTGTGACAATGTTTTTGTATAGGAATTTGCGGCTTTTCTGAGCCGTAATGGTGGCTAAGGGTTCAGCTTCGATCCACTTTGTGAAGTAGTCGACCCCCACTATGAGGTATTTGACTTGCCCCGGTCCTTGGGGGAACGGGCCGAGTAGGTCAAGTCCCCATTTTGCGAAGGGCCATGGACGAAATTGTGATCACTTGTTCTTTCTACTTGTAGGATGTATACTCTGAAGGCATTGTTTATTTTCTTCACAATCTCGTTCAACTAACCAGCAAGTGTACTGGGTCGTCCAAGTAATAAACCTTACGTGAGTAAGGGTCGAATCCACAGAGATTGTTGGTATGAAGCAAGCTATGGTCACCTTGCAAATCTCAGTTAGGCAGATTAAAATAGTTTTATGGGTTTTCGAAAATATAAATAATGAAAGGGATAAAGATACTTATGCAGATTCATTGGTGGGAATTTCAGATAAGCGGATGGAGATGCTGTAGAGCTCTTGGACGCCTGCTCTCCCACTCCTTCTACTCAATCCTTCTTACTCCTTTCCATGGCAAGCTTTGTATAGGGGTTCACCATCAACTGTGGCTACTTTCATTCCTCACGGGGAAATATCCTGTGCGGCTGTCACTCGCACAGCTAACCAGTCTGGAGGCATCACCCATGGCTGATGGCTACATCCCATCCTCGCAGTGAAAACTATGCTAACGCACTCTGTCACAGTACGGCTAATCACCGGTTGGTTCCCGCTCCTACTGGAATAGAATCCCTCTTTTGCGTCTGTCACGAACGCCCAGCAGGTTAAAGTTTGAAGCACGTCACGGTCATTCATTACCGGAATCCTACTCGGAACACCACAGACAAGGTTGGACTTTCCGGATTCCCAGGATCCTACTCGGAATACCACAGACAAGGTGAGACTTTCCGGACCCTCATAAATGCCGCCAACTATCTAACTTATACCACGAAGATTCTGTTGGGGAATCTAAGAGATACGCATTCAAGCTCTGTTGCATGTAGAACGGAAGTGGTTGTCAATCACGCACGTTCATAAGTGAGAATGATAATGAGGGTAATTTGGCTCATCACATTCATCATGTTCTTGGGTACGAATGAATATCTTGGAATAAGAATAAGAGAGATTTGAATAAAAGATAATAGAATTTCATTAATACTTGAGGTACAGCAGAGCTCCACACCTTTAATCTATGGTGTGCAGAAACTCCACCGTTGAAAATACATAAGTAAAGAGTTCAGGCATGGCCGAATGGCCAGCCCTCTCCCTGATCAAGTGACCGAATGAAAAAGACTAAGAATGGTCAAAAGATGGTCAAAGATGTCTAATACAATAGATAAATGTCCTATATATACTAGACTAGCTACTAGGGTTTACATGAGTAAGTAATTGATGCATAAATTCACTTCCGGGGCCCACTTGGTGTATGCTTGGGCTGAGCTTGATGAATTCACGTGCTAAGGCATTTCTTGGCGTCAAACTCCAGGTTATGACGTGTTTTGGGCGTTTAACTCCGAATCATGACGTTTTTCTGGCGTTTAACTTCAGACAGCAGCGTGTACTTGGCGTTCAACGCCAAGTTACGTCATCATTCTTCGAATAAAGTATGGACTATTATATATTGCTGGAAAGCCCTGGATGTCTACTTTCCAACGCCGTTGAGAACGCGCCAATGGGAGTTCTGTAGCTCCAGAAAATCCATTTCGAGTGCAGGGAGGTCAGATTCCAACAGCATCAGCAGTCCTTTTGTCAGCCTTCTTCAGAGTTTTGCTCAAATCCCTCAATTTCAGTCAGAATTTACCTGAAATCACAGAAAAACACACAAACTCATAGTAAAGTCCAGAAATGTGAATTTAACATAAAAACTAATGAAAACATCCCTAAAAGTAGCTTAAACTTACTAAAAACTATATAAAAACAATGCCAAAAAGCGTATAAATTATCCGCTCATCAGGGGGGCATATTTTCACAAATTCCATTGCGTCTTTCTGCAAGGTCGGCCAGTAGAACCCGGCTCGGACTACTTTTTTGGATAATGCCCGAGCTCCGAGATGGTTCCCACACATGCCTCCGTGGACTTCTTCGAGGACGTTCTTTGTTTCTGAGGTCGGGACGCACCTAAGGAGGGGGTTTGAGAATCCTCTTCTGTATAGTACGTCGTGAATTAGTGTATAATTCTGGGCGTCTTTCGTGAGTCTTTTAGCTTCCTTTCTTTCGGCGGGAAGAGTTCCCGACTTCAGGTAGTTGAGTATGGGGGTCATCCATCCTTGCTGTTGGTTGGATATATTTAGCGTTTCTTCCTTTCTTAGCACGGAGGGGGATTGTAAGGTTTCCTGGAGGAGACTTCTGTTGTTGCCTCGGGGCTTGGTGCTGGCGAGCTTTGAGAGGGCGTCTGCCCGGGCGTTTTGTTCCCGAGGTATGTGCTGAATCTGTATCTCTGAAAAGTGGCGTAGTTGTGCCTGTGTTTGGTCCAGGTATTTTTTCATGATGGGGTCTTTGGCCTGGTAGCTTCCATTTACTTGTGATGTGACGACCTGGGAGTCGCTGAAGATCGTGATTTTCTGGGCTCCGACCTCTTCGGCTAGCTTTAGACCTGCTAGCAGGGCCTCGTATTCGGCTTGGTTGTTCGAAGCCTGGAACTCGAATTTTAGGGATAGTTCTATCCGCGTTAGTTGGTTGCTTTCAAGTATAACTCCGGCTCCGCTTCCAGTTTTGTTTGAGGACCCGTCGACATACAGGTTCCATGAGAGTGGGGTTCCAGGGGTCTTAGTGTATTCTGCGATGAAGTCGGCTAGATACTGAGATTTTATGGCAGTCCGGGTTTCATAGTGGAGGTCGAACTCGGACAGTTCCACCGCCCATTGCAGTATTCGTCCTGCCAGGTCTGTTTTTTGGAGGATGTGTCTCATGGGTTGGTTTGTCCGGACTTTGATGGTGTGGGCTTGAAAGTAGGGACGGAGCCTCCGAGCTGTGAACACTAGGGCGTAGGCGAATTTTTCTATCTTCTGATAGTTTAATTCGGCCCCTTGTAGTGCCTTGCTTACAAAGTATATGGGGTGTTGTCCTTGGTCATTTTCTCGTATTAATGCTGAAGCGACTGCTCGATGTCCAACTGAGAGGTATAGTACGAGCTCTTCTCCTTTTAAAGGTCGGGTTAGGATTGGTGGCTGCCCGAGGAATTCCTTGAATTCTTGAAAGGCTTTTCGCACTCCGGGGTCCATGAGAAGGGTTTCCCTTTCTTTAGGAGTGAGTAGAGAGGTAGTGACTTTATTGCTGATCCTGCCAAGAATCTTGATAGGGCGGCTAGCCTTCCATTCAGTTGTTGTACTCCTTTGACACACGTCGGGCTCTTCATATTGAGTATCGCTTGGCATTTGTCCGGGTTTGCTTCGATGCCCCTTTGAGTCAGCATGAAGCCTGAGAACTTTCCGGCCTCTGCGGCGAAGGTGCACTTTGTCGGGTTAAGTCTCATGTTGTGTTTTCTGAGGGTACCGAAGATACTGGTGAGGTCGGTCAGCAAGTTTTTGTCTTCTTGTGTCTTTACCAGCATGTCGTCGACATACACCTCCAGCTGTAATCCGATGTGCTCTGAGAACACTTTGTTCATTAGCCTCTGGTAGGTTGCCCCTGCGTTCTTCAGCCCGAAGGGCATTACTACGTAGCAGTAGTTTGCCCTTGGGGTTATGAATGAGGTCTTTTCTTGGTCGGGTCCGTACATCGGGATTTGATTGTATCCCGAGTATGCGTCCATGAAGGAGAGATATCTATAGCCTGAGGCTGCGTCTACTAAGGCGTCGATGTTTGGTAGTGGATATGGGTCTTTGGGGCAGGCTTTGTTGAGATCCGTGTAATCGACGCACATCCTCCATTTTCCATTGGGCTTTTTCACCAGGACCACGTTTGCGAGCCATAGGGGGTATTTTACTTCCCTAATGAACCCTGCATCTAGCAGTGCTTGTACTTGTTCTTCTATTGCTTGCATGCGCTCGGGTCTGAGCTTTCGGCGTCTTTGTTGGACAGGTCGGGATCCCGGGTAAACTGATAGCTTATGGCACATCAAGTCGGGGCTTATGCCTGGCATGTCGGAGGTTTTCCAGGCGAAGAGGTCGGAATTCTCCTTTAAGAGGGTTATGAGTTTCTCTTTTAGGCTTGCTTTGAGGTTTGCTCCTATGTTTGTTATTTTTTCAGGTGTGTTCCCAATCTGGACTCTTTCGGTTTCTCCTTCTGGTTGTGGCCGAAGATCTTCTCGGGATTGAACTCGTCCGAGTTCTATTGTGTTGACCTCTTTCCCTTTTAGGCTCAGGCTTTCGTTGTAACATCGCCGCGCTAGTTTTTGGTCGCCTTTTAGGGTAACAATTCCTTTTGCGGTAGGGAACTTCATACAGAGGTGTGGGGTCGAGACTATAGCTGCCAGTCTGTTTAGGGTTGGTCGCCCAATGAGGGCATTGTATGCTGAAGTGACGTCGACTATAATGTAGTCGATGCTTAATGTTTTAGATTGCTCGCCTCTTCCAAAGGTAGTGTGCAGCGAGATGTATCCTAAGGAATGGATCGGGGTATCCCCTAGCCCAAATAGGTCGGTGGGATGGGCCTTTAGTTCTTTTTCTTCAAGTCCGAGCTTGTCGAAGGCTGTTTTGAACAGGATATCTGCTGAGCTTCCCTGGTCAATCAGGGTTCGATGTAAGTTGGCGTTTGCCAGGATAATGGTGATTACCATTGGATCGTCGTGTCCGGGAATTATCCCCTGAGCATCTTCTCGGGTAAATGAGATAGTAGGTAATTCGGGCAGGGGACTGTCTTCTCGGACGTGATAAACTTCTTTGAGGTGTCTTTTTCGCGAGGATTTGGATGTTCCTCCGCCTGCAAAACCTCCATTTATCATGTGAACATGTCTTTCAGGGGTTCGCGGGGTTTGTTCGGCCCGATCTTCGTTGTCTCCCCGCCTTCTCTTCCTGGTCTCTTCTCCTTTCTCTGCTATGTATCTGTCGAGTTTTCCTTCTCTGGCTAGCTTTTCTATAACATTTTTTAGGTCGTAGCAGTCGTTAGTAGAATGACCGTAGAGCTTGTGATATTCACAGTATTCGGACCGATCTCTCCCCGCTTTCTTGTGTTTTAGCGGTCGGGGCGGTGGGATCTTTTCGGTGTGGCACACTTCTCTGTAGATGTCTACCAGGGAGACTCGGAGGGGGGTGTAGTTGTGGTACTTCCGTGGCTTGTCCGAGTTGGGTTCTTCTTTCTTCTTCTGTTCCCGATCTCGATCTCGGAGTGGGTAGGTTGATTCCTTCCTAGAAGAGTCTCTTAGCTGGGAGGTTTCCTCCATGTTGATATATTTTTCTGCCCGCTCCTGCACCTCGTATAGGGAGGTCGGATATCGTTTGGATAGGGATTGGCTAAACGGTCCCTCTTTTAGGCCATTTGCCAGTCCCATGATGGCTGCTTCAGTGGGCAAGTGTTGTATGTCCAGGCAGGCTTTGTTGAATCACTCCATGTATTCTCGGAGAGTTTCTTGGTTACCTTGTTTGATCCCGAGTAGACTGGGGGCATGTTTTGTCTTGTCCCTTTGAATAGAGAACCTTGTTAGGAATTTTTTGGTTAGGTCTTCGAAGCTGGTGATTGATCTTGGTGGCAGGTTGTCGAACCACTTCATGGCTGACTTGGTGAGAGTGGTGGGGAAGGCTTTGCATCGAATCGCGTCGGAGGCGTCGACTAGGTACATTCTGCTTCTGAAGTTGCTGAGGTGGTGACTTGGATCGGTGGTGCCGTCGTAGAGATCCATATCGGGTGGTTTGAAGTTTCGCGGTACCTTCTCCTTCATGATCTCTTGCGTGAAGGGATCATGGTTGCCTTCGGGGGTGGTGCCGCGTTTTGTCCGGTCTTTCAGGTTGGCCTCTATTTTCCGCAGTTTTTCTTCTAATTCTCTGCGCTTTCGAGTCTCCCTTCTCAGATTTTGTTCAGTTTCTTTCTGCTTCTTTATGTCCTCTTCGAGTTGTTTCAGTCGGTTTTGTTGTGCCCGGACTGCTTCTAGAATTTCCGAGCTCTTCTCTTTTTCGGAATTTTGTGGATCTTTGTTTGGGAGTGATGTCTTTGGGCGATTCTGTTTGTTTCCCCCTGGAGTGCGTGGTGATAGAGGGCTGTCCGGTCGTTCTCCAGTGTCAATTTCGTCCTCTTGTTCAGATGCAGCGCGGTCATTGTTGTGAGGGTCGTCCGCCATGGTAGAGGGATGACTTCCAGGTCCCTGGCAACGGCGCCAATTTTCCGAGGGTTACCTGAAACGTGTAGCTCGGTCGTCTGGAGAGGCCCGAGGTGGGGGTTCAGGGACCCGAGCTTGATATGCAGAGTGGTTGGTGGTTGTACCTGCAATGACACTCCGATGCTTAAGTTAGCATGGGTCCAAGCAGATATGTGTAGAATGTGGAATGAATGCCATACCTGGGTGCTCCAGTGTATTTATAGTAGTTGGCCGTGATCTTCCCTGGATAAGATATTCTTATCTTATCTTATCTTTGGGAGTTTTATCTCTATCTTTGTGGAACCGCCTTTTCTAGGCCTTTTCGGCCTTTAGGTTTTGGGCTGCGTTCCTTTTGATGGGCCTTCCTTGCTTTATTGTCCGAGGTCCGACCTTTATGCGTGAGCCTTAGGACGAGGTCGGACCTTTTATGAATTTGCCGAGTTGGAGGAGCCCGGTCAGGGTATGAACAGGTTTCTTCTTGGATAGGTTCTTCCTCTTGTGCTTCTTCTGTTGTCCTATTCCTTAGATGGGGTCTTTTCTGTTATTGAGCTGGAGTCACATGGGTTATGCGTTGGAGTGTAAGTGATCTCCCAAGACCTACCCAAGTTGGATTGCTGTCTTCAAAGACTACTTTGGCTTTCATGCATAATACAAGGACGGTGCTGGGGTACCAAAGTCTAGCACCCGAATCTTTCTTCTCCGCTGATTCTTGGATTCCTTCAGCTATAATTTCATACACATTGATGCTTCCACCCTTTATTAAATAATGTACCATGGTAGCTCGAGCAATATTGACCTCAGAATTGTTTGCAGCTGGAAGGATAGATCTTCTCACAAGCTCAAACCATCCCTTGGCTTCTGGGATGAGGTCTCCTCTCCTGATGAACCGGGGCCTCATATCCGAATACCTTTCCCAGTCAGATGCCACAATGCATATGTCACCTACAATTTCTTCTAGTTCATCATTGTCAGGGCCATTGTTCATTATTTCTTGGTACCCGAGCTCAACAAATTGTGGTGATTTCAGATGAAGAGTTCTAATTATAACATTTGGACTGAAATATACCTCTGTTCCTCTTACATAGCTTTTGAAGGTGGGGGTTATGGTCTTGTCTTCTCTAACCACATTTGCATAAAATTCCCTAATGAGAGTTGCATTTACCCTCGCTTCCGGGTCAATGAGCTTTTGCCAACCCTTTTTCTCAATCTTCTCCCAAATTTGTAGACATTCATCTTCATTGAAATGGAATGTTGATTCGGGCAGTATCTTCTTGTCCTTTATTCTTTCAAACTCGAGCTCATGGAAGGCTGTTTTGAATCTCCCGACGTCGAAGGAAGGTTGCTGCATTGGTTCCTTTCCTCTTTGCCTCTTGAAACTTGATGATGCTATGAGTGAGAATTAAATTACGAAGATAGTAAAGATTAGGGGTTTGAAGATAGAGTTTGGTTGGGTTGAGGCAGAATGTGTTTTGGAGAAATGTATTTTGAGAGAAGGAAGAGAAGTGGGTTGGATGAATATTTGAGAGGGGGTAGATTGGTGAAGGTTCTTTATATAGGCTGGTGGTGATAGTTGAATGGTGTAGATCAATGGCACAGCCTTGATAGTGAGCGGTTGGGGTTTGGTGCAAGGTGACAAGGATTACCTCCTTTATGGGGGTCTTGGTTCGGTCTTCAAAATTATCTATTCCCAATGTTGCATGGCAACACTTCCAAGGACATTCCCCATGAAGACAAGTGTGAAATTCCCTTGGCCGAATCTTCCTTCTTCAATTGCTCCATCAAGTACCATCAATGTGCTTTTTGATTCCCTATATACGAAAAGAAGATGTGATGGGTTATTTGAAATGTTTGGTGGGAAAAAGAAAATGTGAACTAAAAAAAATATTTCTTTTTCTTTTGTTTTTTTTACATGACTAAATGCTTTCCATGAATGCAAATCAATCAACCGTCAAGCTTCCCATGCATGCATGTTGGTACACCAAACTTGTTTGTGATCACATGGTGCAACAAGTTTGGGAAATAAATCTTTCTCATAGGGTGTGTTCAAACCTCACTTGGTGTGCTTTAAACACCAAACTTATCATGTACTATACATTGCATATAGAGGAGCTTTATATTAATTGTCAAAATTGATTTGAAATTTCATGGAAATTGCCTTATTAATATTATTAGAGATTTAAGAAAGAGATATAGAACATGGGTTTCCTCCCATGAAGCGCTTCTTTAGTGTCATTAGCTTGACGGTTGACCCTTGTCAGGGTGGTTGGTGGTGCTTGAAATCCTCTCCTCTTGCAGTGAACCTATGTCCATTGGATTTGTTGATAAGTTCCATATGCTCTAAGGATAAGATTTTGTTGATAGTGTACACAGGAGGCAGTTGAGATGGAATAGTGGGGAGGTGAGGTGGTATAGATGGAAAGTATGTAGAGATCACTTCATCTCCTGTCGAGAAATTTTCCTACAGAAAATTCTTATTTCCACATCTCCTTGGAACTTTCTTCTTTGTATCTTTTGATACTTGCTTGTTCTCTATAGCTCCTTTCCCTAAGGGATCATTGTTGCTATCTTTGCATGACTCTGGTTTGTTCAGCTCCCCTTGAGTTACCTTTGGATGAGGTTCTTCTTGAATATATGGCTTGCCAACCAATGGGGTTTCCAATTGTGTTGTTTGCGCTTCCTTGCTTGTTTCTTGCATCAGTGCTTCATTCTGTTCTTCTATTAATTCTTTGTTCTCTTGACTTGACTCTTGTAAGAGGTTGAAAACATTGAAAGTGAGCTGCTCATCATGTATTCTCAACACTAGCTCTCCTTGCTCTACATCTATGAGTGCTCTGGCTGTGGCTAGGAATGGTCTTCCCAGAATAATGGGGTAAATAGGATTCTCATCCATTTCCAAAACAACAAAATCTGTGGGAAGATAGTAGCTTCCAACCTTCACCAGCACATTTTCAACCACTTCTATTGCTTGTTTTTGAGTTTTGTCAGGCAATCTGATGATTACATCAGCAGGAGTAAGTTCATTGATTTGGAGCTTCTTCATGAGGGAGAGAGGCATTAAGTTGATGCTTGTTCCCAAGTCACAAAGCCCTTTGTCAATCATTGTTTCTCCTATGGCAGAAGGAATGTGGAAACTCCCTGGATCCTCCTTCTTTGTGGGTGGCCCTGGTTGAATGAGAGCATTGCAATCCCTATTCATCCTTATTGTTTGTCCACCCTTCAATGGACTTTTTCTGGCTAGTAGCTCCTTTATATACTTGATGTAGAAAGGCATTTGCTGGAGGGCTTTAATAAATGGTATATTTACATCAAGAGATGCAAACATATCAAGGAACCTTGAGTACATTCTCCCTGCTACACCACCTTTAAGCCTGTGGGGAAAAGGTGCATATGGGTTCAACACCTCCTTCTTCTTTAGCTCTTCTTTGGATGTAGGTTGAGTTGTATAGCTTCCTTCCTCATGGCTCTCCTTTTGGTTATTTTGGAGGTGTTCTACTCCATTCATACTCCCCTCATCACTTGTGGTTATCATTTTGCATTCTTCCCATCTCACCTTCTTTGTTTCTCCTCTTGGATTCTTCTCTGTATCACTGGGGAATCCATCAGTGGGTTTGGGAATTTGTTGAGATAAATACCCTACTTGGGACTCCAATCTCTTGATATTTTCTCCTTGGTTCTTGATATTGGCTCGCACTTCTTCCTTAAACACTTTGTTATCTTGGACTTCTCTGCATAAGTTTTCAAGTAGAGCCTCAATCTTTGAGAGCCTATCATCTGTTAATGATGGTGGGTTGAGATTAGGTGGTTGAGAAGGTAGGTTAGATGGATGTTGGTAATATCTCTGTGAGGTGTTTTGATGAGTTGCATTGTTGTTGGAGTTGAGGTTGTGGCGTCTCTGATCTTGCCCTTGGTCTTGTTGGTTTCCCCATCCAAAGTTGGGGTGATTTCTCCATCCAGAGTTGTAACTTTTGGAGTATGGATCATGGACTTGTCTAGGTGAATTTCCAACATAGTTGGCTTGCTCCCAGTCACCTTCTTCTCCTATGTTTACTGCTTCTTGAGCTGATGATGAGGTGATGGCTGCTGCAACTTGGTTCTCCTCTACCTTCTTAGTAAGATCTGCTAGCTGCTTGGTGATCATCTTGTTTTGAGCTAACAATGCATCCATGTGGTTCAGCTCCATTACTCCTCTGGTGTTACTTCTTTTGGAGGCATAGAAGTAGTCATTTTCAGCAACTGTTTCAATGACATCTATGGCTTCTTCAATGGTTTTCTTCTTGTTTAGAGAGCCTCCTGATGAATGATCCATAGCCTTCTTTGACTCATATGAAAGACCTTCATAGAAGATGTGAAGTTGAACCCACTCATTAAACATCTCTGGTGGGCATCTCCTTGTTAGGTCTTTGAATCTCTTCCATGCTTCATAAAGTGTCTCACCATCTTGTTGTCTAAAAGTTTGCACCTCAGTTCTTAGCCTATTGATCCTTTGAGGAGGGTAAAATCTTGCCAAAAACTTGTTCACCACTTCTTCCCAATTAGTTAAGTTCTCCTTTGGGAAGGATTCAAGCCATTTGGATGCCTTATCCCTGAGTGAAAAAAGGAACAAGAGCAACCTATAGACATCTGGATGGACTCCATTGGACTTTACTGTGTCACAAATCCTCAGGAAGGTGGTTAAGTGTTGATTAGGATCTTCTTGAGCACCTCCTCCAAATGAGCAATTATTTTGCACAAGAGTGATGAGTTGGGGTTTTAGCTTGAAATTGTTGGCATGTATGGTGGGCTTCTGAATGTTGCTTCCACAGTTTCTTGGATTAGAATTGATATAGGATCCTAAGACTCTCCTTTCTTGCCCAGCACGGTTTGCATGGCCTTCTCTGGCATGATTATGAGCTTCTTCTTCATGATTGTTCTCCATATTTTCTTCCATGTTGGGTTCAAAATATTCTTCCTCTTCTTCTTCAGCACCAATAATCCTTTTCCCTCTTGCGTCCCTTCTTAGTCTCCAAAGGGTTCTTTCAGGTTCTGAATCAAAGGAGGTTGAAACTCCTTCTCTTCTCCCTGTCATACAACAAACATATTACACAACAGGAGATAAAATGAAGAAACTATTCTTGTTAGAGTAATTGTTAGTGTGAGTGATGCAAATTATCAAACAGTTAGTGGGTTAGTGAGCAGAATTGTAATCAAAGAAAGAAAGAACAAAAAAAATTAAAGAGGGTGCAGGGGGTGAGGAAGAAATTAAAATAAACTAAAAGAAATTAACTGAATAAACTAAACAAAAAAGAAAAATGCTCAATCTAGTGATCTTCAAACTTAATCATTGTTGATTTAAAATCAATCCCCGGCAACGGTGCCATAAACTTGATGCATGAAAACTTGTCTCTCAACAAATTTCCCTTCGGCAAGTATACCGAATTGTCGTCAAGTAAAACTCACAATAGAGTGAGGTCAAATCCCACAAGGATTGATTGGTCAAGCAACTTTAGTTAGAAGAATGTGCTAGTTGAGCTAAACAGAATTTAGATTGAGATGCAGAATTTTAAATGACTGGATAGTAAATAATAGAAATTAAAGTGCATAATCTTAAATGGGGATTTGGGGTTTAGTTGTTCATAGCTCTAGAAATGAAAAATGGCAGAAAAGAAGAATCCATGCTAAAAGTGCAGAAAAGTAAATCTATAGAGAGTAGTTCCCAAATGTGCCAAGCTTCTCTATAGTTCAAAACTACTCCTATATATACTACTCCTCTTGACCTTCTAGTGAGTTCTTCAAGTCTTGGATGTGGGCTTTGGATCTTGAGTCGAAGCAGTTCTCATCTTTAGTGGGCCCAACTTGTAGAGAAATATGAATTAGGCTTTGGGTATTTAGTAAGATTTAACGTTGATTGCCATTATGGGTTCGAGAACGTTAGTGGCATTCACTTTTTCCACTAACGTTCCAACCTCAAATATCCACGTTAAATCCAACGTTAGTGGTCTTAACGTGACCACTAACGTTGCTTTTTCTAAACATGGCCAACGTTATTGGGACTCACTTTTCCCAATAACGTTGGCTTATACCCCTTCGCAAACGTTAATGGGAATCACTTTTCCCATTAACGTTGCTTAGTGCCCCTTTGTTCCTACGTTAGAGCCCACGTTAGTATAGCTAACGTGACTCTTAACGTAGGTGTGATCCACCTTCGAGAGCGTTAGTGACACTCACCTTTGTCACTAACGCTCCAAATGCCATATTCTCTACGTTGAAACTCACGTTAACTAAGTTAACGTGGCTCTTAATGTAGTAGTGATGCCATCTGCCAACGTTAGCGACAAAAGTGAGTGTCACTAACGTTGGCTCTTTGATCTCAACTCCACGTTAACTTTCACGTTAATAGTCTTAACGTGAAAGTTAACACAGGCAATGCTAGTTGGTCCAACGTTAGTGACAAAAGTGAGTGTCACTAACGTTGGCTCTTGTTTTCCTCTTCCACGTTAGAGTTCACGTTAACTAAGTTAACGTGACTCTTAACGTGGATCATTGCCAAGTTCTCCAACGTTAGTGGTGTTCACTTTTTCTCTTAACGTTGGAGTTTCTTTTTCTTCTACGTTAACTATCACGTTTACTTAGTTAACGTGGCAAGTAACGTGAGCTTTGGATGGCTTTGCAGGCGTTATTGGTGATCACTTTTCTCATTAACGTTGCAAGCTTTACCATTCCACATTAGTGTTCACGTTAACTAGGTTAATGTGAATACAAACGTGGTTCTTCCTTGCTTCCTTTGCCTTGAAAACAAGCAATTAAAGTTCATCAAAGCTCTAGCCAAAGTCATGAGATTATGCATCATCAATTTATCATGTAATTCTTGCAAAATACTCATGAGTTTATGCAAAGTTCACAAAAGTTGCTTGAATCAAGATGTAAGTGTAATTTCATGCAAAACTTGCCTTATTCACTAAGAAAATGCATGAAACTACCCTAAAACAGTAAAGAAAAGGTCAGTGAAACTGGCCTAGATGTCCTGGCATCATGCCCAAGGATGATCCCTTCAATCACCATAAAGTGACATTTTTCCCAGTTCAAAACCAGGTTAGTCTCTTGGCACCTCTTTAGAACAAGAGTCAGGTGATCAAGACAGGAGCTGAATGAGTCTCCATATATTGAGAAGTCATCCATGAAGACTTCCAGAAATTTCTCCACCATATCAGAGAAAATAGAGAGCATGCATCTCTGAAAGATTGCAGGTGCATTACACAGCCCAAATGGCATCCTTCTGTAGGCAAATACTCCAGATGGGCATGTGAATGATGTTTTCTCTTGATCCTGGGGGTCTACTACAATTTGGTTGTAGCCTGAATAGCCATCCAAAAAGTAGTAATAATCATGACCTACTAGTCTTTATAGCATTTGGTCAATGAATGGTAAAGGAAAATGATCCTTTCTGGTGGCGGTATTGAGTCTTCTGCAGTCAGTACACATGCGTTAGTGCACAAAATTGTAAATCACACTTTTCATAACTCGTACCACTAACCAGCAAGTGCACCGGGTCGTCCAAGTAATACCTTACGTGAGTAAGGGTCGAATCCCACGGAAATTGTTGGCTTGAAGCAAGCTATGGTTATCTTGTAACTCTTAGTCAGGATAATAATAATTCTCAGTTTTGATTGGAAGTAAATAAAAAGCATGGATTAAATAATACTTGTTATGTAGTAATGGAGAATATGTTGGAGTTTTGGAGATGCTTTGTCTTTTGAATCTCTGCTTTCACCCTGTCTTCTTCTTCACGCATGCAAGGTTCCTCCTATAGCAAGCTGTATGTTGGTGGATCACCGTTGTCAATGGCTACCATCCGTCCTCTCAGTGAAAATGGTCCAGGTGTGCTGTCACTGCACGGCTAATCATCTGTCAGTTCTCACTTATGCTGGAATAGGATCCATTTATTCTTTTGTGTTTGTCACTACGCCCAACCCTTGTGAGTTTTAAGCTCGTCACAGTCATTCAATCCCTAAATCCTACTCGGAATACCACAGACAATGTTTAGACTTTTTGGATTCTCAAGAATGCTGCCAATGGATTCTAGCTTATACCACGATGACTCTGATTAAGGAATCCAAGAGATACTCATTCAATCTAATGTAGAATGGAGGTGGTTGTCAGGCACGCGTTCATATGTTGAGAATGGTGATGAGTGTCACAGATCATGACATTCATCATATTGAAGTGCGAATGAATATCTTAGATAGAAACAAGCGTGTTTGAATAAAAAACAAAAATAATTGCATTAATTCATCGAGACACAGCGGAGCTCCTCACCCCCAACAATGGAGTTTAGAGACTCATGCCGTCAAAGAGTACAAAGTTCAGATCTAAAAAAAGTCATCTGGTACCCAGTAAAGCTCTAAAAGTTGTTTTAAATACTAAACTAGTAACCTAGATTTACAGAAAATGAGTAAACTAAGAATGGATACCATTATGGGCGTTTAATGCCAGGATGGCACAAGAGGGAAGATTTTTGTTTTTAATTCAAATTTTTTTCAAGTTTCCATAATTTTTCAAAATCAAATCTTTTTCAAATCATATCTTTTCAATCATATATTTTCAAAATCAATTTCTTTCCATTTTTAAAAATACTTGCTAACAATTAATGATTTGATTCAACATTTCAAGTATGTTGCCTTTTCTGTTGAGAAAGGTTTAATGTCTGAATCATATCTTTCAAATTTTGTTATTAGCCAAGTCATCAATTTTAAAAATCAAATCTTTTTAAATTGTTTTTCAATCATATCTTTTCAATCATATCTTTTTAAAACCATAACTTTTCAATCATATCTTCTTAATCACATCTTTTTCAAAATAGTTTTCAAATCATATCTTTTTGATTTCTAATTTCGAAATCTTTTTCAAAAAATCACTTTATTTCTTTCTCAATCTTAGTTTTCGAAAATCATCAATCAAATTTTCAAAATTTCTTTTAATTATTTTAAAATCTTTTACTTTAATTTCAAAAAAATTCTTCCCCTCTTCTCACATCCTTCTATTTATGGACTAACACTCCTCCACTATCAACAATTCGAACTCCATCTCTCTTGATAAGTTCGAATTCTTCTTCTACCTCCTCCTTCTATTCTTCTTTTCCTCTGACACCTCAAGGAATCTCTATACTGTGACATAGAGGATTCCATATTTTCTTGTTCTCTTCTCTTTTATATGAGCAGGAGAAAAGATAAAAGCATTCTTGTTGAGGCTAACCCTGAACCTGAAAGGACCTTGAAGCAAAAGCTAAGAGAAGCTAAAGCACTACTCTCTGTAGAGGACCTAACAGAAATCTTCAAACAAGAAGAAGACATGGCAGCCAAAAACAACAACAATGCCAACAATGCAAGGAAGGTGCTTGGTGACTTTACTGCACCTACTCCCGACTTCTATGGGAGAAGCATCTCTATCCCTGCCATTGGAGTAAACAACTTTGAGCTTAAGCCTCAATTAGTTTCTCTAATGCAACAGAACTGCAAGTTCTATGGACTTCCATTGGAAGATCCTCATCAGTTTTTAGTTGAATTCTTGCAAATCTGTGATACTGTCAAGACCAATAGGGTTGACCCTGAGGTCTACAGACTTATGCTATTCCCTTTTGCTATAGGAGACAGAGCTAGGATATGGTTGCACTCACAACCTAAAGAAAGCCTGAACAATTGGGAAAAGCTAGTCAATGCCTTCTTGGCAAAGTTCTTTCCACCTCAAAAATTGAGTAAGCTTAGAGTGGAAGTCTAAACCTTCAGACAGAAGGAAGGTGAATCCCTCTATGAATCTTGGGAAAGATACAAACAATTGATCAAAAAGTGTCCTTCTGACATGCTTTCTGAGTGGAGCATCATAGGTATCTTCTATGATGGTCTGTCTGAACTGTCCAAGATGTCATTGGATAGCTCTGTTGGAGGATCTCTTCATCTGAATAAGACACCTACAGAAGCTCAAGAACTCATTGAAATGGTTGCAAATAACCAATTCATGTACACTTCTGAAAGGAATCCTGTGAACAATAGGACGAATTAGAAGAAAGGAGCTCTTGAGATTGATACTCTGAATGCCATATTGGCTCAGCAAGTCAATATGATTTCTCAAAGTCTGTCTGGAATGCAAGTTGCACCAGGCAGTACTAAGGACGCTTCATTTGAAGAAGAAGCTTATGATCCTGAGAACCCATCAATGGAAGAGGTGAATTACATGGGAGAACCCTATGGAAACACCTATAATCCTTCATGGAGAAATCATCCAAATCTCTCATGGAAGGATCAACAAAGACCTCAACAAGGTTTTGGTGGACGAAATTGTGTTTCCTATTTTCTTGTAATTGGATTTTAGAAATTGGCACGAGTGAACACAACTCCGTTCAACTAACCAGCAAGTGTACTGGGTCGTCCAAGTAATAAACCTTACGTGAGTAAGGGTCGAATCCACAGAGATTGTTGGTATGAAGCAAGCTATGGTCACCTTGCAAATCTCAGTTAGGCAGATTAAAATAGTTTTATGGGTTTTCGAATAATTAATAATAAAAAGAAGAAATAATAAAAGGGATAGAACACTTATGCAGATTCATTGGTGGGAATTTCAGATAAGCGGATGGAGATGCTGTAGAGCTCTTGGACGCCTGCTCTCCTACTCCTTCTACTCAGTCCTTCTTACTCCTTTCCATGGCAAGCTTTGTATAGGGGTTCACCATCAACTGTGGCTACTTTCATTCCTCACGGGGAAATATCCTGTGCGGCTGTCACTCGCACAGCTAACCAGTCTGGAGGCATCACCCATGGCTAATGGCTACATCCCATCCTCGCAGTGAAAACTAATGCACGCACTCTGTCACAGTACGGCTAATCACCGGTTGGTTCCCGCTCCTACTGGAATAGAATCCCTCTTTTGCGTCTGTCACTAACGCCCAGCAGGTTAAAGTTTGAAGCACGTCACAGTCATTCATTACCGGAATCCTACTCGGAACACCACAGACAAGGTTGGACTTTCCGGATTCCCAGGATCCTACTCGGAATACCACAGACAAGGTGAGACTTTCCGGATCCTCATAAATGCCGCCATCTATCTAGCTTATACCACGAAGATTCTGTTGGGGAATCTAAGAGATACGCATTCAAGCTCTGTTGCATGTAGAACGGACATGGTTGTCAATCACACACGTTCATAAGTGAGAATGATAATGAGGGTAATCTGACTCATAACATTCATCATGTTCTTGGGTACGAATGAATATCTTGGAATAAGAATAAGAGAGATTTGAATAAAAGAGAATAGAATTTCATTAATACTTGAGGTACAGCAGAGCTCCACACCCTTAATCTATGGTGTGCAGAAACTCCACCGTTGAAAATACATAAGCAAAGAGTTCAGGCATGGCCGAATGGCCAGCCCTCCCTAACGTGATCACAGGATTCAGAATACAATCCAGGATGTCTAATACAATAGATAAATGTCCTATATATACTAGACTAGCTACTAGGGTTTACATGAGTAAGTAATTGATGCATAAATCCACTTCCGGGGCCCACTTGGTGTATGCTTGGGCTGAGCTTGATTAATTCACGAGCTAAGGCATTTCTTGGCGTCAAACTCCAGGTTATGACGTGTTTTGGGCGTTCAACTCCGGATCATGACGTTTTTCTGGCGTTTAACTTCAGACAGCAGCGTGTACTTGGCGTTCAACGCCAAGTTACGTCGTCATTCTTTAAATAAAGTATGGACTATTATATATTGCTGGAAAGCCCTGGATGTCTACTTTCCAACGCCGTTGAGAGCGCGCCAATTGGAGTTCTGTAGCTCCAGAAAATCCATTTCGAGTGCAGGGAGGTCAGATTCCAACAGCATCAGCAGTCCTTTTGTCAGCCTTCTTCAGAGTTTAGCTCAAATCCCTCAATTTCAGTCAGAATTTACCTGAAATCACAGAAAAACACACAAACTCATAGTAAAGTCCAGAAATGTGAATTTAACATAAAAACTAATGAAAACATCCCTAAAAGTAGCTCAAACTTACTAAAAACTATATGAAAACAATGCCAAAAAGCGTATAAATTATCCGCTCATCACAACACCAAACTTAAATTGTTGCTTGTCCCCAAGCAACTGAAAATCAATTAGGATAAAAAGAAGAGAATATACTATAAAGTCCAAAATATCAATGAATATTAATTTAATTAGATGAGCGGGACTTGTAGCTTTTTGCTTCTGAACAGTTTTGGCATCTCACTTTTTCCTTTGAAGTTTAGAGTGATTGGCTTCTCTAGGAACTTAGAATTTCAGATAGTGTTATTGACTTTCCTAGTTAAGCATGTTGATTCTTGAACACAGCTACTTTTTGAGTCTTGGCTGTGGCCCTAAGCACTTTGTCTTCCAGTATTACCACCGGATACACAAATGCCACAGACACATAACTGGGTGAACCTTTTCAGATTGTGACTCAGCTTTGCTAAAGTCCCCAGTTAGTGGTGTCCAGAGCTCTTAAGCACACTCTTTAGCCTTGGATCACGACTTTAACCATTCAGTCTCAAGCTTTTCACTTGGACCTTCATGACACAAGCACATGGTTAGGGACAGCTTGATTTAGCCGCTTAGGCCTGGATTTTACTTCCTTGGGCCCTCCTATCCGTTAATGCTCAAAGCCTTGGATCCTTTTTACCCTTGCCTTTTGGTTTTAAGGGCTATTGGCTTTTTCTACTGCTCTTTCTTTTATATTTTTTTTTTCGCCATTTTTTTTCGCAAGCTTCCTTTTTCACTACTTTCTCTTGCTTCAAGAATCAATTCATGAATTTTTCAGTTCATCAATAACATTTCTCTTTGTTCATCATTCTTTCAAGAGCCAACAATTTTAACACTCATAAACAACAATATCAAAAGACATATGCACTGTTCATTCATTCATTCAGAAAACAAAAATTATTGCCACCACATCAATATAATTAAATTAAATTCACTAATAATTTCAAAAATTATGTACTTCTTGTTCTTTTGAATTAAAACATTTTTCATTTAAGAGAGGTGAAGGACTAATGGAATTATTCATAATCTTTAAGGCATGGTTACATACTAATGATCATGAAGTAAAGACACAAAACATAGATAAACATAATACTAAAAACCGAAAACAGAAAGAAATAAAGAACAAGGAATGAATCCACCTGAGTGAGGGTGGCGCCTTCTTGAAGGTCCAATGGTGCTTTTTGAGCTCCTCTATGTCTCTTCCTTGCTTCTGTTGAATGCTTCCAATATTTGTGTGGAGGACAACTTATCCCCTGAGGTATCTCAGGGATCTCTTGATTTGCAGCCACATGTTCTACCACTGAGCTATGACGGCTTATATTTTTTTCATCTCCCAAGACTCAGAGGTGGAAGCTTTTGTCTTCCCTTTGAGGTTTCTCTGGCCTTAGGTGCCATTAATGGTAATGAAAAAGCAAAAAGCTATGCTTTTACCACACCAAACTTAGAAAATTGCTCGCCCTCGAGCAAGAGAAGAAAGAAAAGATGATGAAGAAGAAGAAGAGATGGAGGGATGTGTGTATTCGGCTATATGGGTGGGTTTGGGTGGGAAAGAGTTTTGAATTTTGAAGGTGAGTGGGGAAGAGTGGATAGAAGTGAGTGGTGAATGAAAATTGGGAATTGTGACATGGGGAATTCAAATCACAAAAATAGGATTAGAAGGTAAGGTGGGAATATAGTAGGTGGGATCCTGTGGGGTCCACAGATCCTGAGGTGGGGATCCTGTGGGGTCCACAGATCCTGAGGTGAAAAGAAATACCATTCCTTCACCATATAGGCATGTAAATTGCCTCCATGCATCATTCTGGCGTTCAAACGCCCATTGGTGCATGTTCTGGGCGTTAAACGCCCATGTGATGTATGTTTCTGGCGTTGAACGCCAGTTTCATGCTTGTTTCTAGCGTTCAGCGCCAGTTTTGTCCTCTCTGTGCACCTTCCTGGCGTTTAACGCCAGGTTGTTGCTTGTTTCTGGCGTTCAGCACCAGAATGGTGCACGTTCTGGCGTTAAACGCCGGCCAGATGCACCTTACTGGCGTTGAACGCCAGCCCGTGCATCCTCCAGGGTGAAAATTTTTTTTTTCTTCTATTTTTTACTCTGTTTTTAATTTTTTTGATTTTTTCGTGACTCCTCATGATCATGTACCTAATTAAACATAAAAATAACAAAGAAACAAAATAAAATAAAATTAGATAAATAAAATTGGGTTGCCTCCCAACAAGCGCTTCTTTAATGTCAATAGCTTGACAGTGGCTCTCATGGAGCCACAAGGTGATCAGGTCAATGTTAGTGTGTAGTCCCCACACCAAACTTAGAGTTTGGATATGGAGTTTGAACACCAAACTTAGAGTTTGGTTGTGGCCTCACAACACCAAACTTAGAGTTTGACTGTGTGGGCTCTTCTTGACTCTGAACTGAGAGAAGCTCTTCATGCTTACTCTCTTTTGTCACAGAGGGATGGCCATGTGCTTTAAACACAAGGTAGTCCCCATTCAATTGAAGGACTAACTCACCTCTGTTGACATCTATCACAGCTTCTGCTGTGGCTAGGAAAGGTCTCCCTAGGATGATGCATTCATCATCTTCCTTCCTAGTGTCTAGGATTATGAAATCAGTAGGGATGTAAAGGCCTTCAACCTTTACTAAAACGTCCTCTACCATTCCATAGGCTTGTCTCAAAGACTTATCTGCCAATTGTAATGAGAACAAGGCAGGTTGTACCTCAATGATCCCCAGCTTCTCCATTACAGAGAGTGGCATAAGATTTATCCCTGACCCCAGATCACATAGAGCCTTTTCAAAGCTCATGGTGCCTATGGTGCAAGGTATTAAGAACTTGCCAGGATCTTGTTTCTTTTGAGGTAGAGTTTCCTGAATCCAAGTATCTAAGTCACTAATGAGCAAGGGAGGTTCACTTTCCCAAGTCTCATCACCAAATAGCTTGGCATTCAGCTTCATGATAGCTCCTAGATATTGAGCAACTTGCTCACCAGTCACATCTTCATCCTCTTCAGAGGATGAATAATAGTCAGAGCTCATGAATGGCAGAAGGAGATTTAATGGAATCTCTATGGTCTCTGTATGAGCCTCAGATTCCTCAGGATCCTTAATAGGAAGCTCCTTCTTGCTTGAAGGACGTCCCAGGAGGTCTTCCTTACTGGGATTTTCGTCCTCCTCCTCCTTGATGCATTCGGCCATGTTGACTAAGTCAATGGCTTTGCACTCTCCTTTTGGATTTTCTTCTGTATTGCTTGGGAGAGTACTGGGAGGAGTTTCAATAACTTTCTTACTCAGCTGGCCTACTTGTGCCTCCAAATTTCTAATGGAGGATCTGGTTTCATTCATGAAACTGAAAGTGGCCTTTGACAGATCAGAGACTATATTAGCTAAATTAGAATTATTTTGTTCAGCATTCTCTGTCTGTTGTTGAGAAGATGATGGATATGGCTTACTATTATTCAGCCTATTGCGTCCACCATTGTTAAAGCCTTATTGAGGCTTTTGTTGATCCTTCCAGGAGAAATTTGGGTGATTTCTCCATGATGGGTTATAAGTGTTTCCATAAGGTTCACCCAAATAATTAACCTCTGCCATGGCAGGGTTCTCAGGATCATAAGCTTCTTCAGAAGCTGCCTCTCTAGTAATGTTGGATGCATGTTGCAATCCATTCAGATTTTGAGAGATTATGTTGACCTGTTGAGTCAACATTTTGTTCTGAGCCAATATGGCATTCAGAGCATCAATTTCAAGAACTCCTTTCTTCTGAGATATCCCATTATTCACAGAATTCCTCTCAGAGGTGTACATGAACTGGTTGTTTGCAACCATGTCAATGAGTTCTTGAGCCTCTTCAGGCGTTTTCTTCAGGTGAATAGATCCACCTGCAGAATGATCCAGTGACATTTTCGAAAATTCAGAGAGACCATAATAGAATATATCTAACATGGTCCATTCTGAAAACATGTCAGATGGACATCTTTTGGTCAGCTGCTTGTATCTTTCCCAAGCTTCATAGA
This sequence comes from Arachis hypogaea, assembly GCF_003086295.3. Lineage (NCBI taxonomy): Eukaryota > Viridiplantae > Streptophyta > Magnoliopsida > Fabales > Fabaceae > Arachis > Arachis hypogaea. The sequence goes on along the minus strand of NC_092039.1, from coordinate 54,496,089 downwards.
GGGATTCACCATCTTTTTGCTTGAAGGTTTGAACATCCACTCTCAGCTTGCTCAGCTTTTGAGGAGGAAAGAACTTATCTAAGAAGGCAGTAACCAGCTTATCCCAAGAGTTCAGGCTGTCCTTAGGTTGTGAATCCAACCATATTCTAGCTCTGTCTCTTACAGCAAAAGGGAAAAGCATGAGTATGTAGACTTCAGGATCAACTCCATTCGTCTTTACAGTCTCACAGATCTGCAAGAATTCAGTTAAAAACTGATAAGGATCTTCAGATGGAAGTCCATAAAACTTGCAGTTTTGTTGCATTAATGCAACTAGTTGAGGCTTAAGCTCAAAGTTAGTGGCTCCAATGGCAGGAATGGAGATGCTTCTTCCATCAAACTTGGATGTTGGCTTTGTGAAGTCACCAAGCATTCTCCTTGCATTATTATTATTATTATTATTTTCGGCTGCCATCTCCTTCTCCTGTTCGAAAATTTCTGAAAGGTTATTTCTGGATTGTTGTAATTTAGCTTCTCTTAATTTTCTCTTCAGAGTCCTTTCAGGTTCTAGATCAACTTCAACAAGAGTGCCTTTATCCTTGTTCCTGCTCATAAGAGAGAGAAGAAAACAAGAAAAGAAAAAGGAATCTAGTATAAAGATTCCCTTATGTTAGTAGAAGAAGAAAGGGGTAGAAGAAGAGTGGAAAAGAAACACAACTGTGAGGATGGCAGAGATGTGAGATGAGATGTTAGGATATGAGTGAAGAGAGGTGAAGAGAAGTGTTAGTAATTAAATAATTAAATAGAAGAAGATAAGAGAAGAGAGAGAAGAATTCGAAAATAATTTTAGGAAAAGAGTTAGTGATTTTCGAAAATTAGAGATAAAATATAATTAAAATTAAAATTTAAAACAAAAAGAATTTTTGAAAAAGAGAGGGAGAATTTTCAAAAATTAGAGAGGGAAAAGTAGTTAGGTGGTTTTGAAAAAGATAAGAAACAAACAACAAGTTAGTTAGTTGATTGAAAAAGATTTGAAATCAAATTTTGAAAAAGATAAGAAGATAAGAAGTTAGATAAGATATTTTGAAATCAAATTTTGAAAAAGATAAAATTTTTGAAAAAGATAAGATAAAAGTTAAAAAGATTTATTTTGAAAAAGATATTTTTGAAAAAGATTTAATTTTAAAAATTACTTGACTAACAAGAAACTACAAGATAAGATTCTAGAACTTAAAGATTGAACCTTTCTTAACAAGAAAGTAACAATCTTCAAATTTTTGAACCAATCACATTTAATTGTTAGCTAATTTTCGAAAATTTGATATAAAGATAAGAAAAAGATTTTTGAAAATATTTTGAAAAAGATTTTTTTCAAATTTTCGAAAATTATATAAAAAATGAAAAAGATATGATTTTTTGAAAAAGATTTTGAAAAGATAAGATTTTTTTTAAATTGAAATTTTGACTTGACTTGTAAGAAACAACTAATTTTTAAAATTTTTGACCAAGTCAATCCCAAAATTTCGAAATTTTTGGAGGGAAATAAGGAAAAGATATTTTTGAAATCGAATTTTGAATGAAAAACACAAAAATGACCCAAAACATGAAAATTTTGGATCAAGACACAAGATGCATGCAAGAATGCTATGAATGTCAAGATGAACACCAAGAACACTTTGAAGATCATGATGAACATCAAAAACATTATTTTGAAAAATTTTTGATGCAAAGAAAACATGCAAGACACCAAACTTAGAAATTTTTAATGCATGGAAAATATGAATGCAAAAATGCACATGAAAAACAACAAAAGACACAAAACAAGAAATCATCAAGATCAAATAAGAAGACTTGTCAAGAACAACTTGAAGATCATGAAGAACACTATGAATGCATGAGATTTTCGAAAAATGCAAGAAAAATTTTGAAAGCATGCAATTGACACCAAACTTAAAAATTGACACAAGACTCAAACAAGAAACACAAAATATTTTTGATTTTTATGATTTTCTAATTTTTTTGTATTTTTATTAATTTTTTTTTCGAAAATATAGTTTGGAAAAACGAAAAATAAAAAGAAAAATTTTTGAAAAAGATTTTTGAAAAGAAAATTACCTAATCTGAGCAACAAGATGAACCGTCAGTTGTCCATACTCGAACAATCTCCGGCAACGGCGCCAAAAACTTGGTGGACGAAATTGTGTTTCCTATTTTCTTGTAATTGGATTTTAGAAATTGGCACGAGTGGACACAACTCCGTTCAACTAACCAGCAAGTGTACTGGGTCGTCCAAGTAATAAACCTTACGTGAGTAAGGGTCGAATCCACAGAGATTGTTGGTATGAAGCAAGCTATGGTCACCTTGCAAATCTCAGTTAGGCAGATTAAAAATGGTTTATGGGTTTTCGAATAATTAATAATAAAAAGAAGAAATAATAAAAGGGATAGAACACTTATGCAGATTCATTGGTGGGAATTTCAGATAAGCGGATGGAGATGCTGTAGAGCTCTTGGACGCCTGCTCTCCTACTCCTTCTACTCAGTCCTTCTTACTCCTTTCCATGGCAAGCTTTGTATAGGGGTTCACCATCAACTGTGGCTACTTTCATTCCTCACGGGGAAATATCCTGTGCGGCTGTCACTCGCACAGCTAACCAGTCTGGAGGCATCACCCATGGCTAATGGCTACATCCCATCCTCGCAGTGAAAACTAATGCACGCACTCTGTCACAGTACGGCTAATCACCGGTTGGTTCCCGCTCCTACTGGAATAGAATCCCTCTTTTGCGTCTGTCACTAACGCCCAGCAGGTTAAAGTTTGAAGCACGTCACAGTCATTCATTACCGGAATCCTACTCGGAACACCACAGACAAGGTTGGACTTTCCGGATTCCCAGGATCCTACTCGGAATACCACAGACAAGGTGAGACTTTCCGGATCCTCATAAATGCCGCCATCTATCTAGCTTATACCACGAAGATTCTGTTGGGGAATCTAAGAGATACGCATTCAAGCTCTGTTGCATGTAGAACGGACATGGTTGTCAATCACACACGTTCATAAGTGAGAATGATAATGAGGGTAATCTGACTCATAACATTCATCATGTTCTTGGGTACGAATGAATATCTTGGAATAAGAATAAGAGAGATTTGAATAAAAGAGAATAGAATTTCATTAATACTTGAGGTACAGCAGAGCTCCACACCCTTAATCTATGGTGTGCAGAAACTCCACCGTTGAAAATACATAAGCAAAGAGTTCAGGCATGGCCGAATGGCCAGCCCTCCCTAACGTGATCACAGGATTCAGAATACAATCCAGGATGTCTAATACAATAGATAAATGTCCTATATATACTAGACTAGCTACTAGGGTTTACATGAGTAAGTAATTGATGCATAAATCCACTTCCGGGGCCCACTTGGTGTATGCTTGGGCTGAGCTTGATTAATTCACGAGCTAAGGCATTTCTTGGCGTCAAACTCCAGGTTATGACGTGTTTTGGGCGTTCAACTCCGGATCATGACGTTTTTCTGGCGTTTAACTTCAGACAGCAGCGTGTACTTGGCGTTCAACGCCATGTTACCTCGTCATTCTTTAAATAAAGTATGGACTATTATATATTGCTGGAAAGCTCTGGATGTCTACTTTCCAACGCCGTTGAGAGCGCGCCAATTGGAGTTCTGTAGCTCCAGCAAATCCATTTCGAGTGCAGGGAGGTCAGATTCCAACAGCATCAGCAGTCCTTTTGTCAGCCTTCTTCAGAGTTTAGCTCAAATCCCTCAATTTCAGTCAGAATTTACCTGAAATCACAGAAAAACACACAAACTCATAGTAAAGTCCAGAAATGTGAATTTAACATAAAAACTAATGAAAACATCCCTAAAAGTAGCTCAAACTTACTAAAAACTATATGAAAACAATGCCAAAAAGCGTATAAATTATCCGCTCATCAGGTTTCAACAACAATAATGGTGGAAAATACAGGTTTAGCAATGGCAAGCCTTTTCCATCATCTTCTCAGCAACAGACAGAATTCTAAGCATAACCACTCGGACTTAGCAACCATGGTCTCTGATCTAATCAAAACCACTCAAAGTTTCATGACTAAAACAAGGTCCTCCATTAGAAACTTGGAGGCACAAGTGGGTTAGCTGAGTAAGAAAGTTACTGAACTCCCTCCTAGTACTCTTCTAAGCAATACAGAAGAGAATCCAAAAGGAGAGTGTAAAGCCATCAACATGGCCGAATTTGGAGAGGAGAAAGAGGCAGTGATCGCCACTGAGGAAGACCTCAATGGACGTCCACTGGCCTCCAATGAGTTCCCTAATGAGGAACCATAGGAATCTGAGGCTCACACTGAGACCATAGAGATTCCATTGGATTTACTTCTGCCATTCATGAGCTCTGATGAGTATTCTTCCTCTGAAAAGGATGAAGATGTCACTGAAGAGCAAGTTGCTAAGTACCTTGGAGCAATCATGAAGCTAAATGACAAGTTATTTGGTAATGAGACTTGGGAGGATAAACCTCCTTTGCTCACCAAAGAACTGGATTACTTGACTAGGCAGAGATTACCTCAAAAGAGACAGGACCCTGGGAAGTTCTCAATACCTTGTACAATAGGCACCATGACCTACAAGAAGGCTCTGTGTGACCTAGAGTCAAGTAAAAACCTCATGCCTCTCTCTGTAATGGAGAAGCTAGGGATCTTTGAGGTACAAGCTGCAAGAATCTTACTAGAGATGGCAGACAATTCAAGAAAACAAGCTTATGGACTTGTAGAGGATGTTCGGGTAAAGATTGAAGACCATTACATCCCTGCTGATTTTATAGTCCTAGAGACTCGGAAGTGTATGGATGAATCCATCATCCTTGACAGACCCTTCCTAGCCATAGCAAAGGCTGTGATTGATGTTGACAGAGGAGAATTGATCATTCAAGTGAATGAAGAATCCTTTGTGTTTAAGGCTGAAGGATATCCCTCTGTAACTATGGAGAGGAAGCATGAAGAGCTTCTCTCAAAATAGAGTCAAACAGAGCCCCCACAGTCAAACTCTAAGTTTGGTGTTGGGAGGCCACAACCAAATTCTAAGTTTGGTGTTGAACCCCCACATTCAAACTCTAAATTTGGTGTTGGGAGGTTCCAACATTGCTCTGAGTATCTGTGAGGCTCCGCGAGAGCCACTGTCAAGCTACTGACATTAAAGAAGCGCTTGTTGGGAGGCAACCCAATGTTATATTTATCTATTTTCCTTTTGTTATTTTATGTTTTCTGTAGGTTGATGATCATGTGAAGTCACAAAATCAATTGAAAAAGCAAAAATAGATTGAAAAACAGAAAGAAAAATAGCACACCCTGGAGGAAAACATGCTGGCGTTTAAACGCCAGTGAAGACAGCAAAATGGGCATTTAACGCCCAGTCTGGTACCATTCTGGGCATTTAACGCCAGAAAGGGGCACCAGACTGGCGTTTAACGCCAGAAAGGGGCAGCAGCCCGGCGTTTAACGCCAGGATTGGCAGAAAGGGCATTTTTGCACGCCACTTGGTGCAGGGATGAGTTATCCTTGACACCTCAGGATCTGTCGACCCCACAGGATCCCCACCTACCCCACCTCTCTCTCTCTCTTCTTCACCCATTCACCAATCACCTCAACACTTCTTCCCCAAAAAACCCCTCGCCTATCAAATCCCACCATTCTCTTTACCACTCACATCCATCCTTCATAAAACCCCACCTACACCACCATCCAAATTCAAACCACTTTCCCTCCCAAACCCACTAATAATGGCCGAACCTTACCCCCTCTCCACTCCTATATAAACCCATCTTCACTCTTTCATTTTCACACAACCTAAACACTACTTCTCCCATTTTCTTCTTCTTCTACTCTCTTCTTTCTTCTTTTGCTCGAGGACGAGCAAATCTTCTAAGTTTGGTGTGGTAAAAGCATTGCTTTTTGTTTTTCCATAACCATTTATGACACCTAAGGCCGGAGAAACCTCTAGAAAGAGGAAAGGGAAGGCAAAATGGTGCACGAAATTGCAATAAAACTTTTTGCAATCTGCACAACTAACCAGCAAGTGCACTGGGTCGTCCAAGTAATACCTTACGTGAGTAAGGGTCGAATCCCACGGAGATTGTTGGTTTGAAGCAAGCTATGTTTATTTTATTATTCTTAGTCAGGATGCCAACAACAGTGTTTTTCAAGTTCAGTGAAGAAAGGGAAAAGGGCATAAAATAAATACTTGTTATGCAGTAATGGAGAATATGTTGGGGTTTTGGAGATGCTTTGTCTGATTTATTCCTGTAATGTAATATTCCATCCATGGAAAAGTGCAAAGTTCCTCTATGGCAAGCTGTATGTAGGGTGTCACCGTTGTCAATGGCTACTTCCCATCCTCTCAGTGAAAATGGTCCAAATGCTCTGTCACAGCACGGCTAATCATCTGTCGGTCCTCAATCAGGTTGGAATAGAATCCAATGATTCTTTTGCGTCTGTCACTAACGCTCAGCCTTCAGGAGTTTGAAGCTCGTCACAGTCATTCAATCCCGGAATCCTACTCGGAATACCACGGACAAGGTTTAGACTTTCCGGATTCTCATGAATGCCGCCATTAATCTAGCTTATACCACGAAGATTCTGATTAAAAAGTCTAAGAGAAGCTCATTCAATCTGATGTAGAAAGGAGGTGGTTGTCAGGCACACGTTCTTGGATTGAGGAAGGTGATGAGTGTCACGGATCATCACCTTCTTCATAATTAAGCGTGAATGAACATCTTAGATAGGAACACACACGTTTGAATGGAGAAATAGAAACAATTGCATTAATTCATCGAGACGCTGCAGAGCTCCTCACCTCCAACAATGGAGTTTAGAGACTCATGCCATCAAAGTGTATAAAATTCAGATCTGAAAATGTCATGAGGCACAAGATAGGTCTCTAAATGTTGTTTAAATAGTAAACTAGTAACCTAGGTTTACAGAATATGAGTAAACTAAGATAATTGGTGCAGAAATCCACTTCTGGGGCCCACTTGGTGTGTGCTGGGGCTGAGACTAAAGCTTCTCACGTGCTTGGGATGTTTCTGGAGTTGAACGCCAGGTTGTGACGTGTTTTGGGCGCTGAACTCCAACTTGTAACCTGTTTCTGGCGCTGTACGCCAGACAGCAGCATGAAACTGGCGTTGAACGCCAGTTTACGTCATCTATCTTCGCGCAAAGTATGGACTATTACATATTGCTGGAAAGCCCTGGATGTATACTTTCCAACCCAATTGAGAGCGCGTCAATTGGACTCCTGTAGCTCCGAAAAATCCATTCCGAGTGCAGGGAGGTCAGGATCCAACAACATCAGCAGTCCTTTTTCAGCCTAACTCAGATTTTTGCTCAGCTCCCTCAATTTCAGCCAGAAAATACCTGAAATCATAGAAAAACACACAAACTCATAGTAAAGTCTAGAAATATGATTTTTTCCTAAAAACTAATAATATTCTACTAAAAACTAATTAAAACATACTAAAATCTACATGAAATTACCCCCAAAAAGCGTATAAAATATCCGCTCATCACAACACCAAACTTAAACTGTTGCTTGTCCCCAAGCAACTAGATGAACAAAAATAGGATAAAAAGAATTTAAGGAGTAATAAAATCTCCGAGTTTTAAGTGAAGCTCAGATTCTAATTTAGATGAGCGGGGCTAGTAGCTTTTTGTTTCTGAACAGTTTTGGCATCTCCCTTTATCCTTTGAAATTCAGAATAATTGGCATCCATAGGAACTCAGAATTCAAATAGTATTATTGATTCTCCTAGTGTAGTATGTTGATTCTTGAACACAGTTACTTTATGAGTCTTGGCCATGGCCCTAAGCACTTTGTTTTCCAGTATTACCACCGGATACATAAATGCCACAGACACATGACTAGGTGAACCTTTTCAGATTGTGACTCAGCTTTGCTAAAGTCCCCAGTTAGAGGTGTCCAGAGCTCTTAAGCACACTCTTTTTGCTTTGGATCACGACTTTAACCACTCAGTCTCAAGCTTTTCACTTGGACCTGCATGCCACAAGCACATGGTTAGGCACAACTTGATTTAGCCACTTAGGCCTGGAATTACTTCCTTAGGCCCTCCTATCCACTGATGCTCAAAGCCTTGGATCCTTTTCACCCTTGCCTTTTGGTTTTAAGGGCTATTGGCTTTTTCTTTTTCTTGATCCAATGATTTCTTGTAAAAGTTTTTTTTTCACTGCTTTTTCTTGCTTCGAGAATCAAATTCATGATTTTTCAGATCATCAATAACATTTCTGTTTTTCATCATTCTTTCAAGAGCCAACAATTTTAACATTCATAAACAACAAGATCAAAAATATGCACTGTTCAAGCATTCATTAAGAAGACAAAAAGTATTGGCACCACATATAAATAATTAGAATTTTTCTTATTAAGAACTCGAAAAAATTATTGCCTCTTTATTCTAAAAATCTACTATTTTATTCATGTTTGATGATGATGAGAAAAAAAATTTTAACTTAATTGAAAATAAAATCAAAATAGATATGCTAATTACTACTACTCCTATATAACTTCTAAGGTAAATTCCTATAATAATACTATCACAGAGTTAAAGCTAGACTTAGAACTTAACAACCTGTATTTTGGAAAGTGGATGTTCCTCTAGTTTGTGGGATGCTTGGTCCTTCAAGAATTAATTTCTGATGCTTCAGTTCCTTCAGTTCACATCCTTGCTCTTCCTGTTCCCTTAGGTGCCATGATCTTAATGAGTTTTAGCTCAGTGATCATGGAAAATCACACCAAACTTAGAGGTTTGCTTGTCCTCAAGCAAAAGAAAGGATAGGAGAGGAATAGAGGGAGAGGCAATTTCAAAATCCAAAAGATATGATGAGTTGAAAAAGATTTGAAAAAGATTTGGAATGGAAAAAGATTTGTTTTTATGAATTAAGATACATTTGATATCTTTTAAAAAAAGGGATTTTAGAAATTAGGGTTTTTAGAAATTAGGATTAAAACTTTTGGAATTGAAGGATGATATTTTGAAACATGTTTATGCAAGAAATCATGAATTGGAACATAAAAATTAGAAAATTTGTGAAGAAAAACGAATTTTACCTCCTCCCCACCATTCTGGCGTTAAACGCCCAAATGCTGCTTGTTTTGGGCGTTTAACGCCCAATTGCTGCTTCTCCTGGGCGTTCAACGCCTAGCTGTTGCTTCTTTCTGGCGTTGAACGCCAGGAAGTCCTTTGTCACTGGGCGTTTTTCTAAACGCCCAGGATGCTGTAGTTCTGGCGTTAAACGCCCAGAAGGTGCTTCTTTCTGGCGTTCAACGCCCAGAAGATGCTCCTTTCTGGCGTTTAACGCCCAGATGGCTACCCTTACTGGCATTGAACGCCCAGTGGGTGCTTCTTTTGGGTGTTCAACGCCCAAAATGTTTCTTACTGGCTTTTTCACGCCAGTGAGCTTCCAAATTCCCTGTAACTCTGTGAATTCAATCAATTGCTATTTTACCTTTTGGAGATACTTTGACATATACCTGTAAAAATCAATTAATTAGCTAAAACAAATAAAATTAAATTTTGTGAATGGCTGGGTTGCCTCCCAGCAAGCGCTTCTTTAATGTCATTAGTTGGACTATTACTGAGCTTTTAATCAAGTCTCAGTTTTGAGCATTCTTGCTCAAAATTGCTTTCAAGATAATGTTTAACTCTTTGTCCATTAACAATAAACTTTTTGTTAGATTCATTATCCTGAAGCTCTATGTATCCATATGGTGAGACACTTGTAATCACATATGGACCTCTCCACCGGGATTTTAATTTCCCAGGGAATAATTTGAGCCTAGAATTAAATAGCATAACTTTCTGCCCCAGCTCAAAGACTTTGGATGACAATTTCTTATCATGCCATCTTTTCTCTTTCTCTTGGTATATTTTTGCATTCTCCAAAGCATTGAGTCTAAATTCCTCTAGCTCATTTAACTGAAGCAATCGTTTTTCTCCAGCTAACTTGGCATCAAGGTTCAGGAATCTGGTTGCCCAGTAGGCCTTATGTTCCAGTTCCACTGGCAAGTGACATGCCTTTCCATACACAAGCTGGTATGGAGAGGTCCCTATAGGGGTCTTGAATGCTATTCTGTATGCCCATAGAGCATCATCCAAGCTTCTTGCCCAATCCCTTCTACGGTTAATTACAGTCCGTTCCAGGATTCTTTTGAGTTCTCTATTTGAGACTTCAGCTTGCCCATTAGTCTGTGGGTGATATGAAGTAGCTACCCTGTGGCTAACTTCATAACGAACCAAAGCAGAGTAAAGCTGTTTATTGCAGAAATGAGTGCCCCCATCACTGATTAATACTCTAGGGGTACCAAATCTGCTGAAGATGTGTTTCTGGAGGGATTTTAACACTGTTTTAGTGTCATTAGTGGGTGTTGCAATAGCCTCCACCTATTTGGATACATAATCCACTGCCACCAGAATATAAGTGTTTGAGTATGATGGTGGGAAAGGTCCCATGAAGTCAATACCCCATACATCAAACAACTCAATCTCCAAGATCCCTTATTGAGGCATGGCATAACTGTGAGGCAGATTGCCAGATCTTTGGCAAATGTCACAATTAAGTACAAACACTCGGGAATCTTTATAGAGAGTAGGCCAGTAGAAGCCACATTGGAGGACTCTTGTGGCTGTTCGCTCACTTCCAAAATGTCCTCCATACTGTGATCCATGGCAGTGCCATAGGATCTTCTGCGCTTCTTCCTTAGGCACACATCTACGGATTACTCCGTCTGCACATCTCTTGAAGAGATATGGTTCATCCCAAAGATAATACTTCGCATCTGTGATCAATTTCTTTGATTGCCGTCTACTGTACTCTTTGTGTATGAACCTCACTGCCTTGTAGTTTGCAATATCTGCAAACCATGGCACTTCCTGGATGGCAAAGAGTTGCTCATCCGGAAAGGTTTCAGAGATCTCAGTAAGAGGGAGGGACGCCCCTTCTACTGGTTCTGTTCGGGACAGATAATCTGCTACTTGATTCTCTGTCCCTTTTCTGTCTCTTATTTCTATATCAAACTCTTGCAGAAGCAACACCCATCTTATAAGTCTTGGTTTTGAATCCTGCTTTGTGAGTAGATATTTAAGAGCAGCATGATCAGTGTACACAATCACTTTTGATCCTACTAAATAGGATCTGAATTTGTCAATGGCGTAAACCACTGCAAGTAGCTCTTTTTCTGTGGTTGTGTAATTCTTCTGTGCGTCATTTAGAACACGGCTGGCATAGTAAATGACGTGCAGAAGCTTGTCATGCCTTTGTCCCAACACTGCACCAATGGCATGGTCACTGGCATCACACATTAGTTCAAATGGCAATGTCCAGTTTGGTGCAAAAATGATTGGTGCTGTGACCAATTTAGCTTTCAGGGTCTCAAATGCCTGCAGACACTCCTTATCAAAGATAAATGGCGTGTCATCAGCTAGCAGATTGCTCAGAGGTTTGGCAATTTTTGAGAAATCCTTGATAAACCTTCTATAGAATCCTGCATGCCCCAGAAAGCTTCTGATTGCCTTAACTTTGGCAGGTGGTGGTAATTTTTCAATTACCTCTACCTTAGCTTGATCCACCTCTATTCCCTTGATTGAAATTTTGTACCCAAGGACAATTCCTTCAGTCACCATAAAGTGACATTTTTCCCAGTTTAAAACCAGGTTAGTCTCTTGGCATCTTTTCAGAACAAGTGCTAAATGGTTAAGGCAGGAGCTAAATGAGTCTCCAAATACTGAAAAGTCATCCAAGAAGACTTCCAGAAATTTTTCCACCATATCAGAGAAAATTGAGAGCATGCACCTCTGAAAGGTTGCAGGTGCATTGCACAGGCCAAATGGCATCCTTCTGTATGCAAATACTCCAAATGGACATGTGAATGCCGTTTTCTCTTGATCCTAGGGATCTACTGCAATTTGATTATAACCTGAATATCCATCCAGGAAGCAGTAGTATTCGTTACCTGCTAGTCTTTCTAGCATCTGGTCTATGAATGGTAAAGGAAAATGATCCTTTCTGGTGGCTGTATTGAGCCTTCTATAATCAATACACATACGCCACCCTGTAACTGTTCTTGTAGGAACCAGTTCATTTTTTCCATTGTGAACCACTGTCATGCCACCTTTCTTAGGGACAACTTGGACAGGGCTCACCCAGGGGCTGTCAGAAATAGGATAAATAATCCCAGCCTCTAGTAATTTAGTGACCTCCTTCTGCACCACTTCCTTCATGGCTGGATTCAGCCGCCTTTGTGGTTGAACCACTGGCTTAGCGTCACCCTCCAATAGGATCTTGTGCATGCATCTGGCTGGGCTAATGCCATTAAGATCACTGATGGACCACCCAAGAGCTGTCTTGTGTATCCTTAGCACTTGAATTAGTGCTTCCTCTTCCTGTGGCTCTAAGGTAGAGCTTATGATTACAGGAAAGGTATCACCTTCTCCCAGGAATGCATATTTTAGGGATGGTGGTAATGGTTTGAGCTCGGGTTTAGGAGGTTTCTCCTCTTCTTGAGGGATTTTCAGAGGTTCTACTATTCTCTCTGATTCCTCCAGATCAGGCTGAACATCTTTAAAGATGTCCTCTAGCTCGGATTCGAGACTCTCAGCCATATTGACCTCTCTTACCAGAGAGACAATAATATTAACACTCATGCAGTCATTTGGGGTGTCTGAATGTTGCATGGCTTTGACAACATTCAACTTGAACTCCTCCTCATTGACTCTCAAGGTTACTTCCCCTTTTTGGACGTCAATGAGGGTTCGGCCAGTTGCTAGGAAAGGTCTTCCTAGAATGAGAGTTGCACTCTTGTGCTCCTCCATTTCCAGCACCACAAAGTCAGTATGAAAGGCAAATAGCCCAACCTTGACAATCATGTCTTCAATCACGCCTGATGGGTATTTAATGGAGCCATCAGCAAGTTGAAGACATATCCGGGTTGGTTTGACTTCTTCAGTCAAGCCAAGCTTTCTGATAGTAGATGCAGGTATTAGGTTGATACTTGCCCCAAGATCACATAAAGCTTGCTTGGTACAAGTACCCTCTAATGTGCATGGTATCATAAAGCTCCCGGGATCTTTAAGCTTCTCAGGTAAGCTTTTCAGAATGACTGCACTACATTCTTCAGTGAGGTAAACTTTTTTAGTCTCCCTCCAATCCTTCTTATGACTCAAGATCTCTTTCATGAACTTAGCATAAGAGGGTATTTGCTCAAGTGCTTCTGCAAACGGAATCTTTATTTCAAGAGTCCTGAGATAGTCTGCAAAGCGGGGAAATTGCTTATCCTGTTCCGCTTGGCAGAGTTTTTGAGGATAAGGCATTTTGGTTTTGTATTCCTCAACCTTAGTTGCTGCAGGTTTATTACATGTAGAAGTGGGTTGGGAAGCCTTTTTAGAAGGGTTGTTATCAGCACTTGTATGTGACTGATCTCCCACTGGTGTTTGAATGCTAGGGGTGGAAGTTGGAGTGGCGTTAGACGCCAACTCCTTATCTGTTACTGGCGTCTGAACGCCAGAACTATGCTTCCCTTGTGCGTTCAACGCCGGATTCATGCTTGTTTCTGGCGTTGAACGCCTGAAATGAGCATGGTCTGGGCGTTCAGCGCCAGCCTTATTCCTCTCTGGGCTCTGATTGTCCTCAGAGGGATTTTGAGTAGCCATTTGTTCAGTTCTTGGCTTCCTGCTGCTTTGAAGTGAGGTATTTAATGTTTTCCCACTTCTTAATTGAACTGCTTGGCATTCTTCTGCTATTTGTTTTGACAGTTGCCTTTCTGTTTGCTTTAACTGTACTTCCATATTCCTGTTAGCCATTCTTGTTTCCTGTAGTATTTCCTTGAATTCGGCTAGCTGCTGGGTTAGAAAGTCTAATTGCTGATTGAATTCATTAGCCTGATCCACATGACTGAGTTCAGCAGCTACTGCTTTAGCTTCTTTTTTCATGGAGGATTCACTGCTTAGGTACATACGCTGATTTCTGGCAACTGTATCAATAAGCTCTTGAGCTTCTTCAATTGTTTTTCTCATATGTATAGATCCACCGGCTGAGTGATCTAGAGAAATCTGAGCTTTTTTTGTAAGCCCATAGTAGAAGATGTCTAATTGCACCCACTCTGAAAACATCTCAGAGGGGCATTTTCTTAGCATCTCTCTGTATCTCTCCCAGGCATCATAAAGGGATTCATTATCTCCTTGTTTGAAGCCTTGGATGCTTAGCCTTAGATGTGTCATCCGTTTTGGAGGAAAATAGTGATTCAGGAATTTTTCTGACAGCTGTTTCCATATCTTTATGCTGTTCTTAGGTTGGTTATTTAACCACCTCTTAGCTTGATCTTTTACAGCAAATGAAAATAGTAATAATCTGTAGACATCCTGATCTACTTCCTTATCATGTACTGTGTCAGCAATTTGCAAAAGTTGTGCCAGAAACTCTGTGGGTTCTTCCTGTGGAAGACCGAAATACTGGCAGCTTTGCTGCACCATGATAATGAGCTGAGGATTCAACTCAAAGCTACTAACTCCGATGGAGGGTATACAGATACTACTCCCATATGAAGCAGTAGTGGGGTTAGCATATGACCCTAGAGTCCTCCTGGACTGTTCATTCCCACTTAGTTCCATAATGGAATAAAGGAGATGATATAGATGTTGATATTATTTATTTTATAAAAATTTATTTTATAAAATAAAATAAAAACGAAATAAATAAAAGAAATTAAAAATATTTTGAAATTGAAATCTGAATTTTTATATAAAATTTTCGAAAATGTAGTTCAAAATTAGTTAGAAAAGATATTTTTTTAAATTTTGAATTTTATGATGAAAGAGAAAACCTTGAAGATCAAGGAAAACACCAAGGAACACCAAACTTAAAAATTTTAAAATCAAAACACAAGAAAGACTCAAGAACACCTTGAAGATTCACAAGAACACCAAGAACAAAAGAAAGAACACCAAACTTAAAATTTTTAGAAAACCAAGACAAATTTTCGAAAATTAAAGAAAAATTAACAAGAAAACACCAAACTAAGAGTTTGGCACAAGATTCAATCAAAGAAAAATTATTTTTTTGAAAAAGATTTTAAAGAAGATACCCAATTATCAAGAACAACTACTAATGCTCCAGCCAATTGGGCAGTAACTTCAATGTTGATTTTAAAGATGTATTATATTTATGGATAAAAGTATAATTTTTTTTAAAGTTAATGTTTTGAAAAAGCACAAGAAAAACAAAAAAAAACTCAAGATCAAACAAGAAAATTAAACAAGAACAACTTGAAGATCAATGAAGAACAAAGAACACAAATTCGAAAATTTAAAGAAAAATATAAAATATGCAATTGACACCAAACTTAGAACAAGACACTAAACTCACGAAAAATTAACAATTAATTAAGAAAAATAATATTTTTGAAAAGAAATTTTTGAAAAGAAACTATCCTATCAGGATTTAATGACTCTATAACAATAAAAATAAATTATTCCTAATCTAAGAAATAAAATAAACCTTTAGTTGTTCAAACTCGAACAATTCCCAGCAACGGCGCCAAAAACTTGGTGCACAAAATTGCAATAACACTTTTTGCAATCCGCACAACTAACCAGCAAGTGCACTGGGTCATCCAAGTAATACCTTACGTGAGTAAGGGTCGAATCCCATGGAGATTGTTGGTTTGAAGCAAGCTATGTTTATCTTATTATTCTTAGTCAGGATGCCAACAACAATGTTTTTCAAGTTCAGTGAAGAAAGGGAAAAGGGCATAAAATAAATACTTGTTATGCAGTAATGGAGAATATGTTGGGGTTTTGGAGATGCTTTGTCTGATTTATTCCTGTAATGTAATATTCCATCCATGGAAAAGTGCAAAGTTCCCTCTATGGCAAGCTGTATGTAGGGTGTCACCGTTGTCAATGGCTACTTCCCATCCTCTCAGTGAAAATGGTCCAAATGCTCTGTCACAGCACGGCTAATCATCTGTCGGTCCTCAATCAGGTTGGAATAGAATCCATTGATTCTTTTGTGTCTATCACTAACGCCCGGCCTTCAGGAGTTTGAAGCTTGTCATAGTCATTCAATCCCAGAATCCTACTCGGAATACCACGGACAAGGTTTAGACTTTCCGGATTCTCATGAATGCCGCCATCAATCTAGCTTATACCACGAAGATTCTGATTAAAGAGTCTAAGAGAAGCTCATTCAATCTGATGTAGAACGGAGGTGGTTGTCAGGCACACGTTCTTGGATTGAGGAAGGTGATGAGTGTCACGGATCATCACCTTCTTCATAATTAAGCGCGAATGAACATCTTAGATAGGAACACACACATTTGAATGGAGAAATAGAAACAATTGCATTAATTCATCGAGACGCTGCAGAGCTCCTCACCCCCAACAATGGAGTTTAGAGACTCATGCCGTCAAAGTGTATAAAATTCAGATCTGAAAATGTCATGAGGCACAAGATAAGTCTCTCAAAGTTGTTTAAATAGTAAACTAGTAACCTAGGTTTACAGAATATGAGTAAACTAAGATAATTGGTGCAGAAATCCACTTCTGGGGCTCACATGGTGTGTGCTGGGGCTGAGACTAAAGCTTCTCACGTGCTTGGGATGTTTCTGGAGTTGAATGCCGGGTTGTGACGTGTTTTGGGCGCTGAACTCCAACTTGTAACCTGTTTCTGGCGCTGGACGCCAGACAGCAGCATGAAACTGGCGTTGAACGCCAGTTTACATCGTCTGTCTTCGCGCAAAGTATGAACTATTATATATTGCTGGAAAGCCCTGGATGTCTACTTTCCAACCCAATTGAGAGCGCGTCAATTGGACTTTTGTAGCTCCAAAAAATCCATTCCGAGTGCAGGGAGGTCAGGATCCAACAACATCAGCAGTCCTTTTTCAGCCTAACTCAGATTTTTGCTCAGCTCCCTCAATTTCATCCAGAAAATACCTGAAATCACAGAAAAACACACAAACTCATAGTAAAGTCTAGAAATATAATTTTTGCCTAAAAACTAATAATATTCTACTAAAAACTAATTAAAACATACTAAAATCTACATGAAATTACCCCCAAAAAGCGTATAAAATATCCGCTCATCACAAAAGCTTCCACCTCCGAGTCTTGGGAGATGGAGAGATTCATCTCAAGGGTGTATCAAGACCACTTCTATGAAGTTGTGGCCATGAAGAAGGTGATCCCCGAGGTCCCTTTCAAACTCAAAAAGAGTGAATATCCGGAGATCCGACATGAGGTCCAAAGAAGAGGTTGGGAAGTTCTTACCAACCCCATTCAACAAGTCAGAATCTTAATGGTTCAAGAGTTCTATGCCAATGCATGGATCACCAAGAACCATGATCAAAGTGTGAACCCGGACCCAAAGAATTGGCTTACAATGGTTCGGGAGAAATGCTTAGATTTTAGTCCGGAAAATGTAAGGTTAGCATTCAACTTGCCCATGATGCAAGGAGATGAACATCCTTACACTAGAAGGGTCAACTTTGATCAAAGGTTGAACCAAGTCCTCATAGACATTTGTGAAGAGGGCGCTCAATGGAAGAGAGATTCAAGAGGGAAGCCGGTTCAACTGAGAAGGCATGACCTCAAGCCCGTGGCTAGGGGATGGTTGAAGTTTATCCAACGGTCAATCATTCCCACTAGCAACCGGTCCGAAGTTACTATAGATCGGGCTATCATGATTCATAGGCTTATGATAGGAGAGGAAGTAGAAGTTCATGAGGTTATATCCCAAGAACTTTATAAGGTGGCGGACAAGTCCTCTACCTTGGCAAGGTTAGCCTTCCTTCATCTCATTTGTCACCTCTGTAATTCAGTTGGAATTAACATAGAGGGAGACATCCTCATTGATGAGGACAAGCCCATCACTAAGAAGAGGATGGAGCAAAGAAGAGATCCCACTTATGGACAGGAGGAAATTCCTCATCATGAAATCCCTGAGATGCCTCAAGGGATGCACTTTCCTCCACAAAACTATTGGGAGCAAATCAACACCTCCCTAGGAGAATTGAGTTCCAACATGGGACAACTAAGGGTGGAGCACCAAGAACATTCCATCCTCCTCCATGAAATTAAAGAAGATCAAAGAATCATGAGAGAGGAGCAACAAAGGCAAGGAAGAGACATTGAGGAGCTCAAGCACTCCATAAGATCTTCAAGAGGAAGAACAAGCCGCCATCACTAAGGTGGACCCGTTCTTTAATCTCCTTGTTCTTTATTTTTCTGTTTTTCAAATTCTTATGCTTATGTTTATCTATGTTTGTGTCTTATTACATGATCATTAGTGTCTTAGTATCTATGCCTTAAAGTTATGAATGTCCCATGAATCCATCACCTTTCTTAAATGAAAAATGTTCTTAATTGAAAAAGAGAAGAATTGCATGAATTTTGAATTTTATAACAGATTAATTATTTTGATGTGGTGGCAATACTTTTGACTTCTGAATGTATGCTTGAACAGTGCATATGTCTTTTGAATTTGTTGTTCATGAATGTTAAAATTGTTGGCTCTTGAAAGAATGATGGAAAAGGAGAAATGTTACTGAGGATCTGAAAAATCATCAAATTGATTCTTGAAGCAAGAAAAAGCAGTGAATTTAAAAAAAAAAAAGAAGAGAAAAAAAAAGAGCAAGCAGAAAAAGCCAATAGCCCTTTAAACCAAAAGGCAAGGGTAGAAGTAAAAAGGATCCAAGGCTTTGAGCATTAGTGGATAGGAGGGCCTACAGGAATAACATCCTGGCCTAAGCGGCTAAACCAAGCTGCCCCTAACCATGTGCTTGTGGCGTGAAGGTGTCAAGTGAAAACTTGAGACTGAGCGGTTAAAGTCGTGATCCAAAGCAAAGAGAGTGTGCTTAAGAACCCTGGACACCTCTAATTGGGGACTCTAACAAAGCTGAGTCACAATTTGAAAAGGTTCACCCAATTTTGTGTCTGTGGCATGGATGTATCCGGTAGTAATACTGGAAAACAGTGTGCTTTGGGCCACGGCCAAGACTCTTGAAGTAGCTGTGTTCAAGAATCAACATACCTAACTAGGAGAATCAATAACACTATCTGGATTCTGAGTTCCTATAGAAGCCAATCATTCTGAACTTCAAAGGATAAAGTGAGATGCCAAAACTGTTCAGAGGCAAAAAGCTAAAAGCCCCGCTCATCTAATTAATACTGATCTTCATAGATATTTTTGGAATTCATTGTATATTCTCTTCTTTTTATCCTATTTGATTTTCAGTTGCTTGGGGACAAGCAACAATTTAAGTTTGGTGTTGTGATGAGCGGATAATTTATACGCTTTTTGGCATTGTTTTCAGTATGTTTTTAGTATGTTTTAGTTAGTTTTTATTATATTTTTATTAGTTTTTACTTAAAATTCACTTTTCTGGATTTTACTATGAGTTTGTGTGTTTTTCTGTGATTTCAGGTATTTTCTGGCTGAAATTGAGGGACTTGAGCAAAAATCTGATTCAGAGGCTGAAAAGGACTGCAGATGCTGTTGGATTCTGACCTCCCTACACTCGAGGTGGATTTTCTGAAGCTACAGAAGCCCAATTGGCGTCCTCTCAATTGCGTTGGAAAGTAGACATCCTGGGCTTTCCAGAAATATATAATAGTTTATACTTTGCCTGAGATTTGATGGCCCAACTCAGCGTTCCAAATCAGCTCAAGACTGCCCGGTGTTTAACGCCAGAATTGGCACAGAAGTGGGAGTTAAACGCCCAAACTGGCACAAAAGCTGGCGTTTAACTCCAAGAAAAGTCTCTACACATAGAAGCTTCAATGCTGAGCCCAAGCACACACCAAGTGGGTCTGGAATCTTTTGCTATTGTATTAGGAATCTTTTGATCACTTTAGATCTTTGGATCATCTTTGGACGTCTAGTTCTTAGATTATGGGGGCTGGCCTCTTGGCCATGCCTAGACCTTGTTCTTATGTATTTTCAATGGTGGAGTTTCTACACTCCATAGATTAAGGTGTGGAGCTCTGCTGTACCTCGAGTATTAATGCAATTACTATTGTTCTTCTATTCAATGCAGCTCATTCTTGTTCTAAGTTATTCATTCGCACCCAAGAACATGATGAATGTGATGATTATGTGACACTCATCATCATTCTCACTTATGAACGCGTGCCTGACAACCACTTCCGTTCTACAAGAAAATAAGGCTTGAATGTTTATCTCTTGGATTCCTTAATCAGAATCTTCGTGGTATAAGCTAGAATGGATGGCGGCATTCAAGAGAATCCGGAAGGTCTAAACCTTGTCTGTGGTATTCTGAGTAGGATTCAAGGATTGAATGACTGTGATGAGCTTCAAACTCCTGAAGGCTGGGCGTTAGTGACAGACGCAAAAGAATCACTGGATTCTACTCCAACCTGATTGAGAACCGACAGATGATTAGCCGTGCTGTGACAGAGTGCGTTGAACATTTTCACTGAGAGGACGGGACTGTAGCCATTAACAACGGTGATGCCCAACATACAGCTTGCCATGGAAAGGAGTAAGAAGGATTGGATGAAGACAGTAGGAAAGCAGAGAGACGAAGGGGACAGAGCATCTCCTTATGCTTATCTGAAATTCTCACCAATGAATTACATAAGTATCTCTATCTTTATTTTATGCTTTATTCATAAATCATCTATAACCATTTGAATCTGCCTGACTGAGATTTACAAGATGACCATAGCTTGCTTCATACCAACAATCTCCGTGGAATTGACCCTTACTCGCGTAAGGTTTATTACTTGGATGACGCAGTGCACTTGCTGGTTAGTTGTGCGAAGTTGTGATAAAGAGTTGAGACTGCAATTGAGCGTACCATGTTGATGGCGCCATTGATGATCACAATTTCGTGCACCAATTTTCATGCAAGAAATCATGATTTGAAACATGAAAAATGGAAAAAAATTTGAACTGAAACGAAATTTACCTCCTTCCCACAATCATGGCATTAAACGCCCAGGAGATGCTTCCTTTGGGCTTTTAACGCCTAGTCCTTGCTTGTTTTGGGCGTTTAACGCCCAGTAGTTACTTGTTTTGGGTGTTTAACGCCCACTTGCTGCTTCTTTCTGGCGTTAAACACCAGAAACCTTCCTTACTGGCATTTTTGCGCTAGTGATGTCCTTTTCTCTGTGATTCCTCTGCTTTATGTCCTGAACCTTTATTTCTCTGTATCATTCACTGAAATGTATTATCTAATTTAGAATTAAAATTACAAATAAAATAAACTCATGACTGGGTTGTCTCCCAGCAAGTGCTTATTTACTGTCTTTAGTTGGACTATTACTGAGCTTTCAATCTAGTCTGCAATGTCTGCAAACCACGGAGCCTCCTGAATAGCAAACAATTGCTCATCCGAAAAAGTTTCAGAGATCTCAGTAGGAGGGGGGGATGCTCCTGCTACTGGTATTATCCGGGACAGGTGATCAGCGACTTGATTTTCTGTCCATTTTTTGTCTCTTATTTCTATATCAAACTCTTGCAGAAGCAACACCCATCTTATGAGCATGGGTTTTGAATCCTGCTTTGTGAGTAGATATTTAAGAGCAGCATGTCAGTGTAACCAATCACTTTTGATCCTACTAAATAAGATATAAATTTGTCAATGGCATAAACCACTGCAAGCAATTCCTTTTTTGTGGTTGTGTAGTTCTTCTGTGCATTATTTAGAATACGGCTGCCATAATAAATGACGTGCAGAAGCTTATCATGCCTTTGTCCCAATACTGTACCAATGGCATGGTCACTGGCATCACACATTGTTCGAATGGTAATGCCCAGTTTGGTGCAGAAATGATTGGTGATGTGACCAACTTAGCTTTCAGAGTCTCAAAGGCCTGCAAACACTCTTTGTCAAAGATAAATGGTGTATCAGCAGCCAGCAGATTGCTCAGAGGTTTTGCGATTTTCGAAAAATCCTTAATAAACCTCCTATAGAATCCTGCATGCCCCAGAAAGCTTCTGATTGCCTTAACATTGGCAGGTGGTGGTAATTTTTCAATTACCTCTACCTTAGCTTGATCCACCTCTATTCCCTTGTTCAAAATTTTGTGCCCAAGGACAATTCCTTCAGTCACCATAAAGTGACATTTCTCCCAATTTAAAACCAGGTTAGTCTCTTGGCACCTCTTTAGAACAAGTGCTAGATAGTCAAGACAGGAGCTGAATGAATTTCCAAATACTGAAAAATCATCCTTGAAGACATCCGGAAATTTTTCCACAATATCAGAGAAAATAGAGAGAATGCACCTTTGAAAGGTTGCAGGTGCATTGCACAGACCAAATGGCATCTTTTTGTATTCAAATACTCCAGATGGACATGTGAATGCTGCTTTCTCTTGACCCTGGGGATCTACTGCAATTTGGTTATAACCTGAATATCCATCCAAAAAGCAGTAGTAATCATGACCTGCTAGTCTTTCTAGCATCTGGTCTAGGAATGGTAAAGGAAAATGATCCTTTCTGGTAGCAGTATTGAGCCTTCTGTAATCAATACACATATGCCACCCTATAACTGTTCTTGTAGGAACCAGTTCATTCTTTTCATCATGAACCACTGTCATGCCACCCTTCTTAGGGAGTACTTGGACAGGGCTTACCCAGGGGCTATCAAAAATAGGATAAATAATATCAGCCTCTAGTAATTTAGTGACCTCCTTCTGCACCACCTCTTTCATGGATGGATTCAGTCGCCTCTGTGGTTGAACCACTGGCTTAGCGTCATCCTCCAATAGGATCTTGTGCATGCATCTGGCTGGGCTAATGCCCTTAAGATCACTGATGGACCACCCAAGAGCTGTCTTGTGTGTCCTTAGCACTTGAATTAGTGCTTCCTCTTCCTGTGGCTCTAAGGTAGAACTTATAATTACAGGAAAAGTGTCATCTTCTCCCAGAAATGCATATTTCAGGGATGGTGGTAATGGTTTGAGCTCGGGTTTAGGAGGTTTATCCTCTTCCTGAGGGATTTTCAGAGGTTCTATTATTCTCTCTGGTTCCTCCAGATCAGGCTGAACATCTTTAAAGATATCCTCTAGCTCTGATTCGAGACTCTCAATCATATTGACCTCTTCCACCATATAGTCAATAATATCAATGCTCACGCAGTCGTTTGGGGTGTCTAGATGCTGCATAGCTTTGACAATATTCAACTTAAACTCGTCCTCATTGACTCTCAGGGTTAATTCCCCTTTTTGGACATCAATGAAGGTTCGTCTAGTTGCTAGGAAAGGTCTTCCTAGAATGAGAGTTGCACTCTTGTGCTCCTCCATTTCCAGCACCACAAAGACAGTGGAAAAGGCAAATGGCCCAACCTTGACAATCATGTCTTCAATCACGCCTGATGGGTATTTAATGTAGCCATCAGCAAGTTGGAGACATATCCGGGTTGGTTTGACTTCTTCTGTCAAACCAAGCTTTTTGATAGTGGATGCAGGTATTAAGTTAATACTTGCTCCAAGATCACATAGAGCTTTCTTGGTACAAGTGCCCTCTAATGTGCATGGTATCATGAAGCTTCCGGGATCTTTAAGATTTTCTGGGAAGCTTTTTAGAATGACTGCACTGCATTCCTCAGTGAGAAAAAATTTTTCAGTTTCTCTCCAGTCCTTCTTATGACTCATGATCTCTTTCATGAACTTAGCATAAGAGGGTATTTGCTCAAGTGCCTCTGCAAACAGAATCTTTATTTCAAGAGTCCTGAGATTGTCTGCAAAGCGGGCAAATTGCTTATCCTGCTCCGCTTGGCAGAGTTTCTGAGGATAAGGCATCTTGGCTTTGTATTCCTCAACCTTAGTTACTGCAGGTTTATTTCCTACAGAGGTGGTTGGGAAAGCCTTCTTAGAGGGGTTGCTATCAGCACTTGTATGTGTCTGTGCTCCCATTGGGCGTTTAACGCCAACTTTTCACCTTTTTTTGGCGTTTGAATGCCAGAATTATTCCTCTCTGGGCTCTTACTATCCTTAGAGGGATTTTGGGTAGCAGTTTGTTCATCTTCTGTCAGTTGTTCTTTTCTTGGCTTCCCGTTGCTTTGAAGTGAGGTATTTAATGTTCTTTCACTTCTTAATTGAACTGCTTGGCACTCTTCTGTTATCTGTTTTGATAATTGCTGTTTTGTTTGATTCAATTGTGCTTCCATATTCACATTAGTAATTCTTGTGTCTTGTAGCATCTCCTTGAATTCATCTAGCTATTTTGTTAGAAAATCTAATTGCTGATTGAATTCAGTAACTTGTGCTGCAGGACTGAGTTCAGTAGTTACTGTTTTAGCCTTTTCTTTCATGGAAGACTCACTACTTAAGTACAGATGCTGATTTCTAGCAACTGTATCAATGAGCTATTGAGTTTCTTCAATTGTCTTTCTCATGTGTATAGATCCACCAGCTGAGTGGTCTAAAGACATTTGAGCTTTCTCTATTAGCATATAGTAGAAGATGTCTAACTGCACCCACTCTGAAAACATTTCAGAGGGGTATTTCCTTAGCATCTCTATGTACCTCTCCTAGGCATCATAAAGGGATTCATTATATCCCTGTTTGAAGCCTTGGATAGCCAGCCTCAGTTGTGTCATCCTTTTTGGAGGGAAATATTGATTCAGGAATTTTTCTAACAGTTATTTCCATGTCCTTATGCTGGCCTTGGGTTGGTTATTTAACCACCTCTTAGCTTGATCTCTCACAGCAAATGGGAATAGTAACAGTCTGTAGACATCTTGATCAACTTCCTTATAATGTATTGTGTTAGTAATTTGTGATAAATGTGCCAGAAACTCAGTAGGTTCTTCCTTTGGAAGACCGGAATACTGGCAATTTTTGCTGCACCATGATAATGAGATGAGGATTCAACTCAAAGGTACTAGCTCTTATGGGAGGTATATATATACTACTCCCATATGAAGTAGTCGAGGGATTAGCATATGACCCCAGAGTCCTTCTATACCGTTCACCTCCACTTAAGTCCATGATGGAGAAAGGGAGGTGTTGTGTAATAGAGATTAAAATAGTATTATTAAAATATATATTTTTATTTATTTATTTATTTTCGAAAATAAAATAAATTAAAATAACATAAATGAAAAATGGGTGAAGATTTTTGAAAAATGAAGAGAGAGAAAAAAGTGGTTAGGAAGTTTTGAAAAAAGATATGATTGAAAGGATTTGATTGGAAAAGATATGATTTTTAAAATTGATGACTAATTTAATGCTAAATTTTCAAAAATTATGAGTGGAATGAGGAAAAGATATTTTTTTGATTTTTTTGAATTTAATGAGGAAAGAGAAAAACAATAAAAAGACACAAGACTTAAAATTTTTAGATCTAATGCTCCTTATTTTCGAAAATTTGGGGGAAAAACACCAAGGAACACCAAACTTAAAAATTTTAAGATCAAAACACAAGAAAGACTTAAGAACCCTTTGAAGATTCACAAGAACACGAAGAACAAAAACTCAAAGACTCAAAGGACTCAAGAACATAAAAAGAATAGCAAACTTAAAATTTTTTGAAAACCAAAACAAATTTTCGAAAACTCACAAAGAAAATAACAAGAAAATACTAAACTAAAAAAATTGGAACAAGAATTAAACAAAGAAAAATTATTTTTGAAAAGATTTTAGAAATAAAGACTCAAAGGAGCAACCTTTCACAAGAAAATAGACACATTCAAAAAATGCATAAATTAAACGAAGAGAAACTAATTTTGAAAAAATTGAAGGAACACAAAAAGTATGCAATTGACACCAAACTTAAATCAAGAAACTAGACTCAAACCTATTGACTCTAAACACAACAAAATAAATTGTTCCTAAACTAAGCAACACAATAAACTGTTAGTTGTCCAAACTCAAACAATCCTCGTCAACGGCGCTAAAAACTTGGTGCATGAAATTGTAAATCACACTTTTCGCAACTCGTACCACTAACCAGCAAGTGCACTGGGTCGTCCAAGTAATACCTTACGTGAGTAAGTGTCGAATCCCACGGAGATTGTTGGCTTGAAGCAAGCTATGGTTATCTTGTAACTCTTAGTCAGGATAATAATAATTCTTAGTTTTGATTGGTAGTAAATAAAAAGCATGGATTAAATAATACTTGTTATGCGGTAATGGAGAATATGTTGGAGTTTTGGAGATGCTTTGTCTTTTGAATCTCTACTTTCCCCCTGTCTTCTTCTTCACACACGCAAGGTTCCTCCTATGGCAAGATGTGTGTTGGTGGATCACCGTTGTCAATGGCTACCATTCATCCTCTCAGTGAAAATGGTCCAGGTGCGCTGTCACCGCACGGCTAATCATCTGTCGGTTCTCACTCATGCTGGAATATGATCCATTGATCCTTTTGCGTCTGTCACTACGCCCAACCCTTTTGAGTTTGTAGCTCGTCACAGTCATTCAATCCCTGAATCCTACTTGGAATACCACAGGCAAGGTTTAGACTTTTCGGATTCTCAAGAATGCTACCAATGAATTTTAGCTTATACCACGATGACTCTGATTAAGGAATCCAAGAGATACTCATTTAATCTAATGTAGAACGGAGGTGGTTGTCAGGCACGCATTCATAGGTTGAGAATGGTAATGAGTTTCAACGATCATCACATTCATCATATTGAAGTGCGAATGAATATCTTAGATAGAAACAAGCGTGCTTGAATAAAAAACAGGAATAATTGCATTAATTCATCGAGACACAGCAGAGCTCCTCACTCCCAAAAATGGAGTTTAGAGACTCATGCCATCAAAGAGTATAAAGTTCAGATCTAAAAATGTCATCCGGTACCCAGTAAACCTCTAAAAGTTGTTTTAAATACTAAACTAGTAACCTAGGTTTACAGAAAATGAGTAAACTAAGATAGATAGTGCAGAAATCCACTTTCGGGGCCTACTTGGTGTGTGCTGGGGCTGACACTTGAGCTTTCCACGTACCTAGGCTATTTTTGGAGTTAAACGCTATGTTGTAACCTGTTTCTGGCATTTTACTCCAACTCGTAACGTGTTTTTGGCATTTTACGCCAGAATAGGACATGAAACTGGCGTTGAACTCCAGTTTACATCATCTATATTTGAGCAACGTATGATCTATTATATATTTCTGGAAAGCCCTGGATGTCTACTTTCCAATGCAATTGAGATTGTGCCAATTGGACTCTTGTAGCTCCAGAAAAGCCATTTCGAGTGCATGGAGGTTAGAATCCAACAGCATCAGCAGTCCTTTTTCAGCCTGTATCAGATTTTTGCTCAGATCCTTCAATTTCAGCCAAAAAATATCTGAAATCACAAAAAAATACACAAACTCATAGTAAAGTCCAGAAATATGAATTTTGCCCAAAAACTAATAGAAATATACTAAAAAATAACTAAAACATACTAAAAACTACATGAGATTACCCCCAAAAAGCGTATAAAATATCCGCTCATCATGCACCACCCTGTAACTGTTCTTGTGGGAACCAGTTCATTTTTCTCATTATGAACCACTGTCTTGCCTCCCTTCTTGGTGATGACTTGGACAGGGCTCACCTAGGGGCTATCAGAAATTGGATAAATAATCCTAGCCTCTAGTAATTTAGTGACCTCTTTTTGCACCACTTCCTTCATAGCTCGATTTAGTCGCTTTTGTGGTTGAACCACTGGCTTAGCCTTATCCTCCAAGAGAATCTTGTGCATGCATCTGGCTGGGCTAATGCCCTTAAGATCACTTATGGACCACCCAAGAGCTGTCTTATGTGTCTTTAGCACTTGAATCAGCACTTCCTCTTCCTATGGCTTTAAGGTAGAGCTTATAATCACAGGAAGAGTGTTGTCTTCTCCCAGAAATGCATATTTTAAGGATGGTGGTAGTGTTTTGAGCCTTGGTTTGGGGGACTTTTCCTCTAATTGAGGAGTTTTCAGAGGTTTTTCTAATTCCTCTGGCCCCTCCAGGTCAGGCTGAACATCTTTAAATATGTCCTCTAGCTCTGATTCGAGACTCTTAGTCATATTGACTGCTTCTACCAGAGAGTCAATAAGATCCACTCTCATGCAGTCTTTTGGTGTGTCTGGATACTGCATAGCTTTGAGAGCATTCAACTTAAACTCATCCTCATTGACTCTCAGGGTCACTTCCCCTTTTTGGACATCAATGAGGGTGCATCCAGTTGCTAGGAATGGTCTTCCTAGAATGAGAGTTGCACTCTTGTGCTCCTCCATTTCCAGCATTACAAAGTCAGTGAGAAAGGCAAATGATTCAACCATGACAATCATGTCCTCGATTATGCCTGATGGGTATTTAATGGAGCCATCAGTAAGTTGAAGATAGATATGGGTTGGTTTGATCTCTTCGGTCAAACTAAGCTTTCTGATAGTGGATGTAGGGATTAGGTTTATACTTGCCCCAAGATCACATAGAGCTGTCTTGGTGCAAATCCCTTCTAATGTGCATGGTATCATAAAGCTTCCAGGATCCTTAAGCTTCTCTGGTAAGCTTTTTAGAATGACTGCACTGCATTCCTCAGTGAGAAAAACTTTTTCAGTTTCTCTCCAATCCTTCTTATGGCTTAAGATTTCTTTCATGAACTTAGCATAAGAGGGTATTTGCTCAAGTGCTTCTGCATACAGAATCTTTATTTCAAGAGTCCTGAGATAGTCTGCAAAGCGGAAAAATTGCTTATCCTGTTCCGCTTGGCAGAGTTTCTGAGGATAAGGTATTTTGGCTTTATATTCTTCAACCTTGGATGCTGCAGGTTTATTTCCTGCAGAAGCAGGCTGAGACGCCTTCTTGAGGGAGTCATCATCAGCACTTGTGGGTGTCTAATCCCTTATTGGCGTTTGAATGCCAGGATTGGGCGCTGGATTGGCGTTTAATGCCAGATTCCTACCCTGTTCTGGCATTTGAACGCTAGAGTTGAACATGGAATTGGCGTTTGATGCCAACTTGTCACCCTTTTCTAGCGTTTGGACACCAGAATCATTCCTCTCTGGGCTCTTACTGTCCTCAGAAGGATTTTGGGTAATATTCTGTTCATCCTCTATCAACTATTCATTCCTTGGCTTTCTGTTGCTTTGAGTTGATGTATTTAATATTTTTCCACTCCTTAATTGAACAGCTTGACATTCTTCTATTTTTTGTTTAGATAACTGTTGTCTTGTCTGGTCAAGTTGTGCTTCCATAGTCTTATTAGCATCTCGAGTATCATGTAACATTTCTTTAAATTCTGCTAACTGTTTTGTCAGAGCAAGTAATTGCTGGTTGAGTTCAACAGCTTTTTCTAGAGGACTAAGGTCAGTAGATACTACTTTAGCCTCTTTCTTTATGGAGGACTCACTGCTCAAGTACAGATACTGATTTCTATCAATGGTATCTATAAGCTCTTGAACCTATTCAATTGTCTTTCTCATGTGTATAGATCCACCAGCTGAGTGGTCTAGAGATATCTAAACTTTTTCTGTAAGCCCATAGTAGAAGATGTCTAACTGCACCCATTCTGAAAACATTTCAGAGGGGTATTTTCTCAGCATCTCTCTGTACCTCTCCCAGGCATTGTAAAGGGATTCATTATCCTCTTGTTTAAAGCCTTGGATGTCCAGCCTTAGCTGTGTCATCCTATTGGGAGGGAAATATTGATTCAGAAATTTTTCTAAGAGCTGTTTCCATGTCCTTATGCTGGCCTTAGGTTGATTATTTAACCACCTCTTAGCTTGGTCTTTTACACAAATGGAAACAGTAATAATCTGTAGACATCCTGGTCTATTTCCTTATCATGTACTGTGTCAGCAATTTGTAAGAACTGTGCTAGAAATTCAGTAGGTTCTTCCTGTGGAAGACCAGAATACTGGCAATTTTGCTGCATCATGATAATGAGCTGAGGATTCAACTCAAAACTACTGACTCCGATGGAGGGTATACAGATACTACTCCCATATGAAGCAGTAGCGGGGTTAGCATATGACCCCAGAGTCCTTCTGGACTGTTCATTTCCACTTAGCTCCATGATGGAGAAAGGGAGATGATGTGGATTTATTTTATTATATATATATACATATATATATATATATATATTGAAATAATAATAATAAAAAAATATTGAAAAGTAAAAAAAAGATATGATTGAAAATATATGATTGAAAAACAATTTAAAAAGATTTGATTTTGAAAATTGATGACTAATTTAATGAAAAACTTTCAAAAATTTGAGGAAACACCAAGGAACACCAAACTTAAAATTTTTAAGATCAAAACACAAAAAAGATTCAAGAGCATAAAAAGAACACCAAACTTAAATTTTTTTAGAAAACCAAAAATAAATTTTCAAAAATTTAAATAAAACTAACAAGAAAACACCAAACTTAAAACATGCAACTAGACTCAAATAGAAAAATCTAAAAGAATAATAATAATTTTTTTTGAAAAATTTTTGAAAAGAAAATAAGAGACTCTGACCCAAAAGATAAACTTTTCCTAATCTAAGCAACAAGATGGACCGTCAGTTGTCCAAACTCGAACAATCCTCGGCAACGGTGCCAAAAACTTGGTGCACGAAATTGAAATCACACTTGCAATGCCGAACAACTAACCAGCAAGTGCACTGGGTCGTCCAAGTAATACCTTACGTGAGTAAGGGTCGATCCCACGGAGATTGTCGGCTTGAAGCAAGCTATGGTTTCCTTGTAACTCTTAGTCAGGAGATTATCAATGAAAAGGGTTTTGTTTGCAATAAAATAAAAGAGCATGAAATAGAAGATACTTGTGATTCAATAATGGAGAACAGGTTGGAGTTTTGGAGATGCTCTGTCATCTGAATCTCTGCTTTCCTACTGTCTTCTTCTTCATGCACGCAAAGCTTCTTCCATGGCAAGCTGTGTGTAAGGTGTCACCGTTGTCAATGGCTACTTCCCATCCTCTCAGTGAAAATGGTCCATGTGTGCTGTCACCGCACGGCTAATCATCTTTCGGTTCTCGATCATGTTGGAATAGAATCCAGTGATCCTTTGCGTCTGTCACTACGCCCAACACTCACGAGTTTGAAGCTCGTCACAGTCATCCCTTCCCAGATCCTACTCGGAATACCACAGACAAGGTTTAGACTTTCTGGATCCCAGGAATGGCCGCCAATAATCCTAGCTTATACCACAAAGACTCCGATCTTTCGGAATGGAGGCTAAGAGATAAACATTCAATCTAAGATAGAACAGAGGTGGATGTCAGGCATGCATTCATAGGTTAAGAATGGTGATGAGTGTCACGGATCATCACATTCATCATGTTTAAGTGTGAATTAATATCTTAGAACGGAAGCAAGCGTGATTGAATAGAAAACAGTGGTAATTGCATTAATCCATCGAGACACAGCAGAGCTCCTCACCCCCAACCATGGGGTTTAGAGACTCATGCCTTAGAAGATACAAAGTTACATGTAAAATGTCATGAGGTACAAAATAAATCTCTAAAAGTACTATTTATAATGAAACTAGCTACTAGGGTTTACAGAAATAGGTAAATGATACAGAAATCCACTTCTGGGCTCACTTGGTGTGTGCTTGGGCTGAGCATTGAGCTTTACACGTATAGAGTCTGTTCCTGTAGTTAAACGCCAGCTTTTGTGCCAGTTTGGGCGTTTTAACTCCAACTTTTATGCCAGCTCTGGTGTTTTGACGCCAGAAAAGGGCAGAGAGTTGGCGTTTTGACGCCAATTTACGTCGTCAAAACTCGCTCAAAGCATGGACCATTATATATTGCTGGAAAGCCCTGAATGTATACTTTCCAACGCAATTAGAAGCGCGTAGTTTAGAGTTTTGTAGCTCCAGAAAATCCACTTCGAGTGCAGGGAGGTCAGAATCCAACAGCATCTGCAGTCCTTCTTCAGCATCTGAATCAGATTTTTGCTCAGGTCCCTCAATTTCAGCCAGAAATTACCTGAAATCACAAAAAAACACACAAACTCATAGTAAAGTCTAGAAATATCATTTTTGCTTTAAAACTAATAAAAGTATACTAAAAAGTGGCTAATTCCTAATAAAAACTATATGAAAATACCCCAAAAAAGGCGTATAAAATATCCAGAGGTGAAGAAGTATGCACAATGGGCATGGCACGCGAGTTATATTTTCCAGAGGTGAAGAAGTCTGCACAATGGGCGTGGCATGCCAGACCCTAGGCGTGGCACGCTAGTTATATTTTCCAGAGAGGGAGATAGGAGGCCAACCATATGGGTGTGCCACTTGAGGTCGAAGGCGTCGCACGCCAGCTATCATTTCTCACTTGGGCATGCCACTTAAGTCTCAGGCGTGGCACGCAAACATCACCAATCAACAAGACGAAGACTTGGGCGTGCCACTTGAGTTCTGGGCGTGGCACGCCAACAGATGAACCAAGCACACAAATGGGCATGGCACGCTGGTGCACGAAATTGTGATCTCAATGGCGCCAACAACTTGGTATGCACAATTTTAATCTCAACTCTTTTTCACAACTTCGCACAACTAACCAGCAAGTGCACTGGGTCGTCCAAGTAATAAACCTTATGTGAGTACGGGTCGATCCCACAGAGATTGTCGGCTTGAAGCAAGCTATAGTCATCTTGTAAATCTCAGTCAGGCGGATTCAAATGGTTATGGAGTTTTGATAATTTAAAAGATAAATAAACATAAAATAAAGATAGAGATACTTATGGAGATGCGTTATTCCTTCTGAATCTCTGTTTTCCTACTGTCTTTATTCAATCATTCATACTCCTTTCCAAGGCAAGCTGTATGTAGGGGGATCACCGTTGTCAATGGCTACCGTCCATCCTCTTAGTGAAAATAGTCCAGCTACGGGTTACGTAGGGCTAATCATCTGTCGGTTCTCACTTGTGTTGGAATAAGATCCAGTGATCCTTTTGTGTCTGTCACTACGCCCAACAGTCCTGAGTTTGATGCTCATCACAGTCATCCCATCCCAGATCATACTCGAAATACCACAGACAAGGTTTAGACTTTTCAGACCTCAAGAATGCTGCCAATTGATTCTAGCTTATACCACGAAGACTCAGATCTCAAGGAATTGAAGGCTCTGTTGTCAGGAGAGGCAATCAAACGCATGGACCAGGAATCCAAGAGATATACATTCAAGCTTGTTTTCATGTAGAACAGACGTGTTTGTCAGGCACGCGTTCACAGGTTGAGAATGGTGATGAGCGTCACATAATCATCACATTCATCAGGTTCTTGTGTGCGAATGAATATCTTAGAATAAGAATAAGCTTGAATTGAATAGAATAACAATAGTACTTTGCATTAATACTTGAGGAACAGCAGAGCGCCACACCTTAATCTATGGTGTGTAGAAACTCCACCTTTAAAAATACATAAGTGATGAAGGTCCAGACATGGCCAAATGGCCAGCCCCCAAGTCTAAGGAAAAACGTTCCAAAGATGATCTAAGGATCCAATAATTTTTCCAAAGACACAAGTACAATAGTAAAAAGTTCTATTTATACTAAACTAGTTACTAGGGTTATAGAAAAAAGTAAATGATGCAGAAATCCACTTTCGGGCCCACTTGATGTGTGCTTGGGCTGAACATTGAAGCTTTCATGTGTAGAGACTTTTCTTGGAGTTAAACGCCAGTTTTAATGCCAGTTTGGGCGTTTAACTGCAGCTTCTATCCTGTTTCTCGCGTTTAACGCCAGAATAGGGCAAGATGTTGCCGTTTGAACGCCAATTTGTGTCATCAAAACTCGATCAAGGTATGGACTATTATATATTGTTAGAAAGCCCTGAATGTCTACTTTCCAACGCAATTGAGAGCACGTCATTTGGATTTCTGTAGCTCTAAACAATTTACTTCGAGTGCAGGGAGGTTAGAATCCAACAACATCAGCAGTCCTTTTTCAGCCTCTGAATCAGATTTTTGCTCAGGTCCCTCAATTTCAGCTAGAAAATACCTGAAATCATAGAAAAACACACAAACTCATAGAAAAGTTCAGAAATTTGAATTTTTCTTAAAAAATAATAAAAATATACTAAAAAGTAGCTAGATCCTACAAAAAACTATCTAAAAACAATGTCAAAAAGCATATAAATTATTCGCTCATCACACGCCAGACCCTGGTGTGCCACGCTAGTTCAACTTTCCAGAAATGAGAAGATGAAGGAGAAGGCCTGGGCGTGCCACTTGAGCCCGAAAGTGTGGCATGCCAGCCTAACTGATGAGCGGATAATTTATACGCTTTTTGGCATCGTTTTTAGTATATTTTTAGTATGTTTTAGTTAGTTTTTATTATATTTTTATTATTTTTTATTTAAAATTCACTTTTCTGTACTTTACTATGAGTTTGTGTGTTTTTCTGTGATTTTAGGTATTTTCTGGCTGAAATTGAGGGACCTGAGCAAAAATCTGATTCAGAGGCCGAAAAAGGACTGCAGATGCTGTTGGATTCTGACCTCCCTGCATTCAAAGTGGCTTTTCTTGAGCTACCGAAGCCCAATAGGCGCGCACTTAAATGCGTTGGAAAGTAGACATCCTTGGCTTTCCAGCAATGTATAATAGTCTATACTTTGCCTAAGAATTGATGGCCCAAACTGGCGTTCCAAATCAGCTTCAGAATTCCCGGCGTTTAACGCCGGAACTGGCACAAAAGATGGAGTTAAACGCCCAAAATGGCACAAAAGCTGGCATTTAACTCCAGAAAAAGTCTCTACACATCAAAGTTTCAATGCTCAGCCCAAGCACACACCAAGTGGACCCCGGAAGTGGATTTTTACATCATTTACACATTCTTGTAAACCCTAGGTCACTAGTTCAATATAAATAGGACTTTTTGTTATTGTATCGGTATCTCATGACACTTTACACATTTCATACTGTACCTTCTACGGCATGAGTCTCTAAACCCAAAGGTTGGGGGTGAGGAGCTCTGCTGTGTCTTGATGGATTAATGCAATTACTACTGTTTTTCATTCAATCACGCTTGCTTCCATTCTAAGATATCACTTGTTCCTCAACTTGATGAATGTGATGATCCGTGACACTCATCATCATTCTCACCTATGAACGTGTGCCTGACAACCACCTCCGTTCTACCTTAGATTGAGTGGATATCTCTTGGATCCCTTAATCGGAATATTCGTGGTATAAGCTAGAATTGATGGCGGCATTCTTGAGAATCCGGAAGGTCTAAACCTTGTCTGTGGTATTCTGAGTAGGATTCAAGGATTGAATGACTGTGATGAGCTTCAAACTCACGATTGTGGGGCGTTAGTGACAGACGCAAAAGAATCACTGGATTCTATTCCGACATGATCGAGAACCGACAGATGAATAGTCGTGCTGTGACAGAGCGCGTTGAACATTTTCACTGAGAGGATGGGATGTAGCCATTGACAACGGTGAAACCCTACATACAGCTTGCCATGGAAGGAGTCTTGCGTGCATGAAGAAGAAGATAGTAGGAAAGCAGAGATTCAGAAAATAGAGCATCTCTAAAACCTCAACCTGTTCTCCATTACTGTGAAACAAGTATCTATTTCATGTTCTTTTACTTTTCACAATTAAACCTGAGAATTATTGATATCCTGACTAAGAGTTACAAGATAACCATAGCTTGCTTCAAGCCGACAATCTCCGTGGGATCGACCCTTACTCACGTAAGGTATTACTTGGACGACCCAGTGCACTTGCTGGTTAGTTGTGATGAATTGCAAAAGTGTGATTGCGATTTCTTTTTGGCGCCGTTGCCGGGGATTGTTCGAGTTTGGACAACTGACGGTTTATCTTGTTGCTTAGATTAGGAATATTTTATTTTTGTTGGTTTAGAGTCTTTTATTTGAGCTAAGTTTCATATTTTAAGTTTGGTGTCAATTGCATGCTTTTATTTTCTTTTAAATTTTTCGAATTTGCATGTTCCTAGTCCTTTCTTGATCTTTAAAAATTCTAAGTTTGGTATCTCCCTTGTGTTTTCCTTTAAGTTTTCGAAAATTTGTCTTTGATTTTCTAAAAATTTTAAGTTTGGTGTATTTTGTGCTTTTATTCACTTAAACATTTTTCAAAAATTTGTTCTTGGTGGTCATCTTGATCTTCAAAGTGTTCTTGGTGTTCATCTTGACATTCAAAGTTTTCTTGTTTGTTCTCTTTGTTTTGATCTAAAATTTCTAAGTTTAGTGTCGATTTGTTATTTTTCTCTTCCCTCATTAAATTTTAAAAAAATAAAAAAATATCTTTCCCTTATTTTACTCATAATTTTCGAAATTTTGCATTAATTTAGTCAAATATTTTCAAAATCATATCTTTTTTTAGTCAAGTCAAAATTCTAATTTCAAAAATTGATCTTTTCAAATCTTTTTTCAAAAATCAAATCTTTTTAATTTCTTCAATCATATCTTTTCAATCATTTTTTTTATTTACAATCATATCTTCTCAATCATATCTTTTTCAAAATAATTTTCAATCATATCTTTTTAATTGCTAATTCCAAAATATTTTTAATTAATTAATTGATTTAGTTTTCAATTTGCTTTGATTTTATTTTCTTTTAGTTTTCGAAATTTTATTTTATTTTCTTTTCCATTTATTTTATTATTTTTGGTAATTTTTAATTAAAAACAAAAAAAAAACAAAATTTATACTTTACTTGCGATCCATATCATCTCCCTTTCTCCATCATGGACCTAAGTGGAGTTGAGCAGTCCAGAAGGACTTTGGGGTCATATGCTAGCCCCATTGCAGCTGCATATGGGAGTAGTATCTGTATACCTCCCATTAAAGCAAGCAGCTTTGAGCTAAACCCTCAACTCATTATCATGGTGCAGCAAAATTGCCAGTATTCCGGTCTTTCACAGGAAGAACCTACTGAGTTTCTGGCACAGTTCTTACAAATTGCTGACATAGTACGTGATAAAGAGGTGGATCAGGATGTCTACAGATTATTACTGTTTTCATTTGCTATAAAAGATCAAGCTAAGAGGTGGTTGAATAATCAACCCACAGCAAGCATAAACACATGGAGACAGTTATCAGACAAATTCCTGAATCACTTTTACCCTCCAAAAAGGATGACACAACTAAGGCTAGACATCCAAGGCTTTAAACAAGAGGATAATGAATCCCTTTATAATGCCTGGGAAAGGTACAGAGGTATGCTAAGAAAATGCCCCTCTGAAATGTTTTCAGAGTGGGTACAGTTAGACATCTTCTACCATGGGCTTACAGAAAAAGCTCAGATGTCTCTAGACCACTCAGCTGGTGGATCTATACATATGAGGAAGACGATTGACGAGGCTCAAGAGCTCATAGATACTGTTGCTAGAAATCAATATTTGTACTCTAGCAGTGAGCCTTCTATGAAAGAAGAAGCCATGGCAGTAACTACTGATCCTAATCCTCAAGAACAGGTTGTTGAGCTTAATCAGCAATTACTCCTGATGACAAGACAATTAGCAGAATTTAAAGAGATGCTCAAAAAAACTAAAAATGCTAACAAGAATATGGTAGTAAAATTGAATCAGACAAGACAACAGCTATCTAAACAGATAACAGAAGAATGCCAAGCTGTTAAATTAAGGAGTGGGAAGACATTGAATGTATCAACTCAAAGTAGCAGAAAGTTAAGAAAGGAACAACTGACAGAGGATGACCAACCAATTACCCAAAATCCCTCTGAGGACAGTAAGAGCCCAAAGAGGAATGATTCTGGCGTTCAAACACCAGAAAAGGGTAAGAAAGTGGCGTTAAACGCCCAATGGGTAGCCAATTCTGGCGTTCAAACGCCACAAAGGGATCAGACACCTGCAAGTGCTGATAGTAACCCCTCTAAGAAGACTTCTCCAACCACCTCTGTAGGGAATAAACCTGTAGCAACTAAGGTTGAAGAATATAAAGCCAAGATACCTTATCCTCAGAAACTTCACTAAGCGGAACAGGATAAACAATTTGCCCGCTTTGCAGACTATCATAAAGATCCCGTTTGCAGAGGCACTTGAGCAAATACACTCTTATGCTAAGTTCATGAAAGAAATCTTAAGTCATAAGAAGGATTGGAGAGAAACTGAAAAAGTTTTTCTCACTGAAGAATGCAGTGCAGTCATTCTAAAAAGCTTACCAGAGAAGCTTAAAGACCCTGGAAGCTTTATGATACCATGCACATTAGAGGGTACTTGTACCAAGAAAGCTCTATGTGATCTTGGGGCAAGTATCAACCTAATACCTGCATCCACTATCAGAAAGCTTGGCTTGACTGAAGAAGTCAAACCAACCTGAATATGCCTCCAACTTGCTGATGGCTCCATTAAATATCCATCAGGCATAATTGAGGACATGATTGTCAAGGTGGGACCATTTGCCTTTCCCACTGACTTTATAGTGCTGGAAATGGAGGAGCACAAGAGTGCAACTCTCATTCTAGGACGACCTTTCCTAGCAACTGGACGAACCCTCGTTGATATCCAAAAAGGGAAATTAACCCTGAGAGTCAATGAGGATGAGTTCAAGTTAAATGTTGTCAAAGCTATGCAGTATCCAGACACATCAAATGACTGCATGAGGGCTGATATTATTGACTCTTTGGTGGAGGAGGTCAATATGACTGAAAGTCTCGAATCAGAGCTAGAGGACATCTTTAAAGATGTTCAGCCTGATCTGGAGGAACTAAAGGAAATAAAAGAACCTCTGAAAATTCCTCAGGAAGAGGAGAAACCTCTTAAACACGAGCTCAAACCACTACCACCATCCCTAAAATATGCATTTCTGGGAGAAGGTAACACTTTTCCAGTGATCATAAGCTCTGCTTTAAATCCACAGGAAGAGAAAGCACTAATTGATGTGCTAAGGACACACAAGACAGCTCTTGGGTGGTCCATGGGTGATCTTAAGGGCATTAGCCCAGCAAGATGCATGCACAAGATCCTATTGGAGGATGATGCTAAGCCAGTGGTTCAACCACAAAGGCGGCTAAATCCAGCCATGAAGGAGGTGGTGCAGAAAGAGGTCACTAAGTTATTAGAGGCTGGGATTATTTATCCTATTTCTGATAGCCCCTGGGTGAGCCCTGTCCACGTTGTCCCCAAGAAGGGAGGCATGACAGTGGTTTATAATGAAAAGAATGAACTGGTTCCTACAAGAATAATTACAGGGTGGCGTATGTGTATTGACTACAGAAGGCTCAATACAGCCACCAGGAAGGATCATTTTCCTTTACCATTCATAGACCAGATGCTAGAGAGATTGGCAGGACATGAATATTACTGCTTTTTGGATGGCTATTCAGGTTACAACCAAATTGCAGTAGATCCTTAGGACCAAGAGAAAACAACATTCACATGTCCTTCTGGAGTGTTTGCCTATAGAAGGATGCCTTTTGGCCTGTGTAATGCACCTGCAACCTTTTAGAGGTGCATGCTCTCTATTTTCTCAGATATGGTAGAAAAATTTCTGGAAATGTCTTCATGGATGACTTTTCAGTATTTGGAGACTTATTCAGCTCTTGCCTTCACCATCTAGCACTTGTTCTGAAAAGATGCCAAGAGACCAACCTAGTTCTAAACTGGGAAAAATGTCACTTTATGGTGACTGAAGGGATTGTCTTTGGGCATAAAATTTCAAACAAGGGAATAGAGGTGGATCACGCTAAAGTTGAAGTAATTAAAAAATTACCACCACCTGTCAATGTTAAGGCAATTAGAAGCTTTCTGGGGCACGCAGGATTCTACAGAAGGTTTATAAAGGATTTTTCAAAAATTGCAAAACCTCTGAGTAATCTGCTAGCTGCTGACACGCCATTTATCTTTGATAAGGAGTGTCTGCAAGCGTTTGAGACTCTGAAAGCTAAGCTGGTCATAGCACCAGTCATCTCTGCACCAGACTGGACATTACCATTCGAACTAATGTGTGATGCTAGTGACCACACCATAGGTGCAGTGTTGGGACAGAGGCATAACAAGCTTCTGCACGTCATTTATTATGCTAGCCGTGTTTTAAATGATGCACAGAAGAATTACACAACCACAGAAAAAGAGTTACTTGCAGTGGTTTATGCCATTGACAAGTTTAGATCCTATCTAGTAGGATCAAAAGTGATTGTGTACACTGACCATGCTGCTCTTAAATATCTACTCACAAAGCAGGATTCAAAACCCAGGCTCATAAGATGGGTGTTGCTTCTGCAAGAGTTTGATATAGAAATAAGAGACAGAAAAAGGACAGAGAATCAAGTAGCTGATCACCTGTCCCTGATAGAACCAGTAGCAGGAGCGCCCCACCCTCCTACTGAGATCTCTGAAACCTTTCTGGATGAGCAACTCTTCGCCATTCAGGAAGTACCATGGTTTGCAGACAGAAAAGGGAAGAAGCATGAAAAGCTTCTCTCAAAACAGAGTCAAACAGAGCCCCCACAGTCAAACTCTAAGTATGGTGTTGGGAAGTTCCAACATTGCTCTGAGTATCTGTGAGGCTCCATGAGAGCCCACTGACAAGCTACTGACATTAAAGAAGCGCTTGTTGTGAGGCAACCCAATGTCATATTTATCTATTTTCTATTGTTATTTTATGTTTTCTATACGTTGATGATCATGTGAAGTCACAAAAACAATTGAAAAAGCAAAAATAGAATGAAAAATAGAAAGAAAAATAGCACACCCTGGAGGAAAAGCTTGCTGGAGTTTAAACGCCAGTAAGGGCAGCAAATGGGCATTTAACGCCCAGTCTGGCACTATTCTGGGCGTTTGACGCCATAAAGGGGCACCAGACTGGCGTTTAACGCCAGAAAAGGGCAGCAGCCCGGCGTTTAACGCCAGGATTGGCAGAAGGGGCATTTTTACACGCCACTTGGTGCAGGGATGAGCTATCTTTGACACCTCAGGATCTGTGGACCCCACAGGATCCCCACCTACCCCACCATCCAAATTCAAACCACTTTCCCTCCCAAACCCTACCCATAATGGCCGAACCCTACTCCTCTCTCCACTCCTATATAAATCCATCTTCACTCCTTCATTTTCACACAACCTAAACACTACTTCTCCCCCTTGGCCAAAACACATAGCCCCCCTCCATCTCCTTTATTTCCTCTTCTTCTACTCCCTCTTCTCTTCTTTTGCTCGAGGACGAGCAAACCTTCTAAGTTTGGTGTGGTAAAAGCATTGCTTTTTGTTTTTCCATAACCATGTATGACACTTAAGGCCAGAGAAACCTCTAGAAAGAGGAAAGGGAAGGCAAAAGCTTCCACATCTGAGTCTGGGAGATGGAGAGATTCATCTCAAAATCTCATCACTAAGAAAGGGATGGAGCAAACAAGAGCTTGAGCAAATTCCTCATCATGAAATCCCTGGGATGCCTCAAGGGATGCACTTCCCTCCACAAAACTATTGGGAGCAAATCAACACCTCCCTAGGAAAATTAAGCTCTAACATGGGACAACTAAGGATGGAGCACCAAGAGCATTCCATCATCCACCATGAGATTTGAAAAGATCAAAAAGCTATGAGGGAAGAGCAACAAGACAAGGAAGAGACATAGACGAGCTCAAAAGCACTCCATAAGATCTTCAAGAGGAAGAACAAGCCGCCATCACTAAGGTGGACCCGTTCTTTAATTTCCTTGTTCTTTATTTTCTGTTTTTCAAATTTTTATGGTTTATATTTATCTATGTTTGTGTCGTTATTACATGATCATTAGTGTCTTAGTGTCTATGCCTTAAAGTTATAAATGTCCTATGATCCATCACCTTTCTTAGATGAAAAATGTTTTTAATCACAAAAGAACAAGAAGTACATGATTTCAAATTCATCTTTGAAACTAGTTGAATTAGTTTGATGTGGTGACAATACTTTTTATTTTCTGAATGAATGCTTGAACAGTGCATATGTCTTTTGAATTTGTTGTTTTAAGAATGTTAAAATTGTTGGCTCTTGAAAGAATGATGGAAAAGGAGAAATGTTATTGAGGATCTGAAAAATCATCAAATTGATTCTTGAAGCAAGAAAAAGCCGTGAATACAAAAAAAAATAAAGAAAAAAAAGAGAAAAAAAGAAAAAGAAAAAGGCAAGGGTAAAAATAAAAAGGATCCAAGGCTTTGAGCATCAGTGGATAGGAGGGCCTACAAGAATAATATCCTGGCCTAAGCGGCTAAACCAACCTGTCCCTAACCATGTGCTTGTGGCGTGAAGGTGTCAAGTGAAAACTTGAGACTGAGCGGTTAAAGCCGTGATCCAAAGCAAAAAGAGTGTGCTTAAGAACCATGGACACCTCTAATTGGGGACTCTAGCAAAGCTGAGTCACAATCTGAAAAGGTTCACCCAGTTATGTGTCTGTGGCATGTATGTATCCGGTGAAAATACTGGAAAACAGAGTGCTTTGGGCCACGGCCAATACTCATAAAGTAGCTGTGTTTAAGAATCAACATACTTAATTAGGAGAATCAGTAACACTATCTGAATTCTGAGTTCTTATAGATGCCAATCATTCTAAACTTCAAAGGATAAAGTGAGATGCCAAAACTGTTCAGAGGCAAAAAGCTAC
Organism: Arachis hypogaea; assembly: GCF_003086295.3. Taxonomy (NCBI): domain Eukaryota; kingdom Viridiplantae; phylum Streptophyta; class Magnoliopsida; order Fabales; family Fabaceae; genus Arachis; species Arachis hypogaea. Next base: position 54,453,571 of record NC_092039.1, on the reverse strand, counting down.
TAGTCTCGCTCATCTAATTGGAACTAAGTTTCATTGATATTTTGGTGTCTATAGTATATTCTCTTCTTTTTATCCTATTTGATTTTTAGTTGCTTGGGAACAAGCAACAATTTAAGTTTGGTGTTGTGATGAGCGGATAATTTATACGCTTTTTGGCATTGTTTTTAGTATATTTTTAGTATGTTTTAGTTAGTTTTTATTATATTTTTATTAGTTTTTATTTAAAATTCGCTTTTCTGGACTTTACTATGAGTTTTTGTGTTTTTCTGTGATTTCAGGTATTTTCTGGCTGAAATTGAGGGACCCGAGCAAAAATCTAATTCAGAGGCTGAAAAAGGACTATAGATGCTGTTGGATTCTGACCTCCCTGCACTCGAAGTGAATTTCCTGGAGCTACAGAAGCCCAATTGGCGCGCTCTCAATTGCGTTAGAAAGTAGACATCCTGGGCTTTCCAGAAATGTATAATAGTCCATACTTTGCTCAAGAATTGATGGCCCAAATCGGTGTTCCATATCAGCCTCAGAATTCCCGGTGTTTAACGCCGGAACTGGCACAAAAGTTGGAGTTAAACGCCCAAACTGGCACAAAAGCTGGCGTTTAACTCCAGAAAAAGTCTCTACACATGAAAGCTTCAATGCTCAGCCCAAGCACACACCAAGTGGACCCCGGAAGTGGATTTTTACATCATTTACTCATTCTTGTAAACCCTAGGTCACTAGTTCAATATAAATAGGACTTTTTGCTATTGTATCGGTATCTCATGACACTTTACACATTTCATACTGTACCTTCTATGGCATGAGTCTCTAAACCCCATGGTTGGGGGTGAGGAGCTCTGCTGTGTCTTGATGGATTAATGCAATTACTACTGTTTTTCATTCAATCACGCTTGCTTCCATTCTAAGATATCACTTGTTCCTCAACTTGATGAATGTGATGATCCGTGACACTCATCATCATTCTCACCTATGAACGTGTGCCTGACAACCACCTCCGTTCTACCTTAGATTGAGTGGATATCTCTTGGATCCCTTAATCGGAATCTTCGCGGTATAAGCTAGAATTGATCGCGGCATTCTTGAGAATCCGGAAGGTCTAAACCTTGTCTGTGGTATTCTGAGTAGGATTCAAGGATTGAATGACTGTGACGAGCTTCAAACTCGCGATTGTGGGGCGTTAGTGACAGACGCAAAAGAATCACGGATTCTATTCCGACATGATCGAGAACCGACAGATGAATAGCCGTGCTGTGACAGAGCGCGTTGAATATTTTCACTGAGAGGATGGGATGTTGCCATTGACAATGGTGAAACCCTACATACAGCTTGCCATGGAAGGAGTCTTGCGTGCATGAAGAAGAAGACAGTAGGAAAGCAGAGATTCAGAAGATAGAGCATCTCCAAAACCTCAACCTGTTCTCCATTACTGCGAAACAAGTATCTATTTCATGTTCTTTTACTTTTCACAATTAAACCTGAGAATTATTGATATCCTGACTAAGAGTTACAAGATAACCATAGCTTGCTTCAAGCCGACAATCTCCGTGGGATCGACCCTTACTCATGTAAGGTATTACTTGGACGACCCAGTGCACTTGCTGGTTAGTTGTGCGGAATTGCAAAAGTGTGATTGCGATTTCTTGCACCAAGTTTTTGGCGCCGTTGCCGGGGATTGTTCGAGTTTGGACAACTGACGGTTTATCTTGTTGCTTAGATTATGAATATTTTATTTTTGTTGGTTTGGAGTCTTTTATTTGAGTTAAGTTTCATATTTTAAGTTTGGTGTCAATTGCATGCTTTTATTTTCTTTTAAATTTTTCGAATTTGCATGTTCCTAGTACTTTCTTGATCTTTAAAAATTCTAAGTTTGGTGTCTCCCTTGTGTTTTCCTTTAAGTTTTCGAAAATTTGTGTTTGATTTTCTAAAAATTTCAAGTTTGGTGTCTTTTGTGCTTTTATTCACTTAAACATTTTTCAAAAATTTGTTCTTGGTGTTCATCTTGACATTCAAACTTTTCTTGTTTGTTCTCTTTGTTTTGATCTAAAATTTCTAAGTTTAGTGTCGATTTGTTATTTTTCTCTTCCCTCATTAAATTTTAAAAAAATCAAAAAATATCTTTCCCTTATTTTACTCATAATTTTCGAAATTTTGCATTAATTTAGTCAAAGATTTTCAAAATCATATCTTTTTTTAGTCACGTCAAAATTCTAATTTCAAAAATTGATCTTTTCAAATCTTTTTCAAAAATCAAATCTTTTTAATTTCTTCAATCATATCTTTTCAATCATTTTTTTATTTGCAATCATATCTTCTCAATCATATCTTTTTCAAAATAATTTTCAATCATATCTTTTTAATTGCTAATTCCAAAATCTTTTTAATTAATTAATTGATTTAGTTTTCAATTTGCTTTGATTTTATTTTCTTTTAGTTTACGAAATTTTATTTTATTTTCTTTTCCATTTATTTTATTATTTTCGGTCATTTTTAATTAAAAACGAAAAAAAAACAAAATTTATACTTTACTTGCTATCCATATCATCTCCCTTTCTCCATCATGGACCTAAGGAATTTCGTTTTAATGATTAGTGTTCAATCATCTTGGGAAAGATGTTGAATGCAAAATGGGTTTCATGGGAAACATGGAAAAGGAAACATGGAACCATGCTTGAAATCCCTTCTCACACTTGAGTAGAATCTGGGATTTGGTGATTGGATACGGTGACTGTTCCGAGGGTTACCTGAAACTGTAGGTCGATTAACGAGAGGATTTCTATCAGTAAAGAATTTCACAAAATTATAATCGCGTTATAAGTATAGTTTCAAAACCAACGGAGAATCCTTTCGTGCAAAAGTTTTGGTTGTTACAATTAACAAACCCAGTAAAATTTATAAACCAAAGTATTCAAATCTCGGGTCATCTTCTCAAGGAATTGCAGGGAGGTGTGTTTATTATTGGTTATGGAAAACATTATTTTTGGGTTTTAAAAAGGTTTGAACAAGAGAAATAAATTGCAGGAATTAATAAATCAATAGCTAAGAAAACTCTTGGGCAAGGTATGAAAATTAGAAGTCCTATCCTAGTTATCCTTGTGAATTGTGATGAGAATTGCTCGTTGCTCCCACTTAGTCAACCTCTAACTATAAAGGTAGGTCAAGTGGATAAATCAATATGAATCCTCAAGTCCTAATCAATTTCCAAAGAAAGACTAGAGTTAGTGCAATTCAAGTCAATTAGCAACTTCGAATTATCAATCAACAAGAGAGTTTGATAACTCAAGAGTCTCTAATTACTCAACCAAAGCCAAGAATATAGAAAGCTAAATAAAAATCATATATCTGAAATACCTCAAATTGAATTAATAAAAGAAATCCAATATAACAAGGAAAAGTTCATAAATTAAATCGGGAAAATAAACAAAAGGAACATTGAACTTGGAAATTGAGAAGTAGAAATCCTAATCCTAAAAGAAATCCTAAATCCTAAAACCTAAGAGAGAGGAGAGAGCCTCTCTCTCTAAAAGCTACATCTAAACCTAAAATTATGTATATGAGAAGTTGTATGAATTGTTGTTTTGAGTCTCTGCATGTTCCCTGGCTTTATTTTGTATTTTTGGACCGAAAACTAGGTCAAAACGTGGCCCGAAATCACCCACAGCATTTCCTGAATTTTCTGTAGATCGCCCATGTCACGCGTACGCGTCGGTCATGTGTACGCGTCATTTGACGATTTTCCTCTCCACGCGTGTGCGTCAAGTACGCGCTCGCGTCGTTGCTCGAACTCCAATCCACGCATACGCGTCAGGCACACGTACGCGTCGCTGTGATTTTCTCTATTTCGCGCGGTCGCGTGAGCCACGCATCCGCGTCGGTGTTCGCTGGTCATCTCCTTGGTTTCTTGTGTTCCTTCCATTTTTGCATGCTTCGTCTCCATTCTCTAAGCCATACCTGCCCTATGAAGCCTGAGACACTTAACACACGGATCACGGCATCGAATGGTATAAAGGAGAATTAAAATATGCAATAAAATGATCTCTAGGAAGCAAGTTTTCAACCATATAACAACTTTGGGAAGGAGTTGTAATATCATGCTAATCATATGAATAAGTGGGCAAGAATTTGATAAAAACCACTCAATTAAACACAATATAAACCATAAAATAGTGGTTTATCATCGATATCGGACGAGATCTTCTGTACTAATCGGAGATGACGGGTTCGGCTTGTGCGTGGCGGCTGGAGCTGTCACGTCTGACTTGTTGGACTGACAATGCTGCTGATCCTTTGTCACCGAAGGGCGGTGGTACCTGCAAGGGAGTTCGATGCTTAATTTAGCAAAGGTATTGAGCAGGTTTTATGTAGAATCAGAGTATGAGTTATACCTGGGTGCTCCAGCATATTTATAATGTTGTAGAGTGATCTTTTATAAGGATAAGATAGTTATCTTATCTTATCTTTAAGGGGACCACCCTTATCTCTATAGGCTTGGGCTGCCTTTGGATTTGGGTCGTGTTCCTCTGTTTGGACCCTTTTTGGGCTTTCCTGGTGATTTGGCCGAGCTCTTGAAGAAGTGGTCAGATAGTCCTGACCTGAAGAGGGCGGTCGAGGTATCGTCAAATAACCCGGGTCGGATAGCTCGACCCAGAGTATGAACAGTGCCCCTACTCGAGTGCGATTTCCTCTCGAGGTTGAGTCCTTTGTTTTATGATTTCGGTCCTTCTAGGGTGAAGTCAAACTCGAGCATTTGTTGACTTCATCCGTGTAGAGACCCCTTCTGAATGCGAAGCATTTCTTCTTTTTTCTTTGATTTTGAGAACAGGCGTTCCTTGTCTTGGGAATGTGCAAGGGTTTTTAATGCCTCATTAATTTCTTAGCGTTCCATTTCTTTGCCTCTTGCTTTTCTTGTTTTATTTTTGAATTTACACTAACACTTTCTCTTTTCAGTTTCTCTTCACTGTTGCTCACTGTAACTTCCCCATTTTTTTGTTCTTCTGTTTTGCCTGTGACTTTTCGCTCTACTGCTTTGAAAGGTGATCATCTGGCGGTGCTTTCGTCGTTGCTTCAAACTTCTTTAATGTTTTTTGTCTCCTCGCTGCTACAGGTAGGTCCTCTTACTTTTTCTTTTTTTTTTCATGTCGATCTTTTTTATGCCTGATTTTGAGAAAGTCAAGGTCTTTGTTTGGGAGGAAAGTTAGAATCATTCTTTGCTTGCTGATTGTGTGCCTGTTTTTAGGGCTTCTTCAATTTGCATGACCTTTTGCTGTTTCCTGATCATTGATATTGTTAGGGCTTTTGAATGTTGTTACTATCTTTGACTGTATCTTTTGATTTGGAGTTTTGGAAAACTGTTTGATTTCAAGAAAGGTTGTGTCTTTGGTATTTTTGATGTTGATAATTCCCTTTACTGATGGGCTGTAGAAGAATGGTACTCATTTGATGACTTTTGTGCTTGACTCTCTTTTTTCGAAGTGTTGCCGTTTGAAGGAGGGTTTTTCTTGTTTGATAGATGTCGAGATGTAGACTTGTAGATTTTTCCTGAGTCCTTATACCGTTACTGCCTCCAAAGGATACCCTCTGATCTTTGGTGTGAATCCTGAGGTTTCCTTTTGTTGTTGTGTGCTTTAGTCTGAGTGGTATCCGTATTTGTTCGAGCTGATTTCTGATTTTGCCTAAGTTGTTTGGATTAGTGTTCTGAGCTGCTTATTTAGTAATTCCTCTCTCTTTCTTTGCTGTAGGATTAGTTGACCATGTCTTCTCGCAAAAATATTGTCGAGACCTCCTCCAAAGTTCCCGAGGGCATGTCTGATTGGCTGGACTCCCTTGTCTTGATGTGTGTTTTTGTGGTAGATGCTGAGTTCTGTGTAGAGATTAGGAAACATTACCAACTCTGTAGAAATAGGGATCAGGAAAAAAATTACGAGTTGGTAGCGCCTGATTCTGAGAGAGGGTTTGCTTTCCTGCTCTGTCCCGAGGGGAACGCCCCTTCTTTTATGCTTATGACTATTTTTTCAGCCAGTTGAATATTACTTTTCCTTTTACTTCTTTTGAGACCGACATGTTGTGGTCGTGTAATGTAGCTCCATCCCAACTCCATCCGAACTCCTGGGATTTTATCAAGATTTCCAGTTGCTTTGCCAAGAGCTGGACGTCACACCTTCTCAAACTCTCTTTCTATATCTCTTTGTTTTGACTAAGCCTGGGACTACCAAAAAGAAAGCTTCTTGGGTTTCTTTTAGGTCTTCCCAGGGACATAAAGTTTTTGCTATGTATGATGAGTCCTTTAGGGACTTTAAGAATTACTTCTTTAAGGTCTAGGCTGTTGAGGGAGCTCGGCCATTTATCCTGGAAGCAAATAATGAGCCTGCCTTCCCTTTGTGTTGGCAAAAGAATGTGGTAGTGTCTCGGTACACGTGGGAGATACTTAGCGAGGTCGAGCAGTCTTTTGTAAATGTCTTGGAGGATATTTGGGGGAAACCTCCCCATCTTGATACTAAGAAGTTTTTGGGGGATCCATCCTTTGTCCGAACTGTGCTGGGTATTGATCAATACATTTTGCTCTATTTTTACTTTGCTTCTTTCTTTTTCCAGTTTGTGACCTGCTTCTATGGTTGATTTTGTTTTTCAGAAATGGCCAAGAATACTGACTATATGAAGGCCTTAAAAAGGCAAGGAAGGCTACAGCAGCCCAAAACATCTCGGCCAAAGTAACTGGGGAAGGGTCTTCCCGGGTTCCTCTTAAACAGCCTGTGCCAAACTCTCCTGGACTGAGGAGGATGATCCCTGCCCCTCGGGTCCATGTGCTCGATCCTCCTCAGGCTTCTGCTACTGTTTCTTCTCCCACGGCCGCTCCTCCTCCAAAAAAACCCCGGACTGTCGAGCCTTTTAATCCAGATGCTCCCGACTTTGATGTTGTCGGGTTTATTGATCAACAAATTGGTCCTTATGGTGTCATGCCTACTGATGATGTATCCTTTCTTCGTCACTTGGATTTTATCACTCGGAGTGGCATTAAACTGGCACATATGGGAGCAGCTTTATACCGAACCGCTCAAGATCTTCCTATCCATGCTACAAAGGCCTTTATGGAGGAGGCCAAGTCAGAATTTGATCGGATCAAGGGCTTGAAGGAGGAGCTTGAGGTGAAAGTGGCCAAGTTGGAGAGAGAGTTTGAGGGGGAGAAGACTCGGGCTATGGCCTTGGTGGCTTCTGCCAAGTTGTCTGAAGATATGGCTTTGAAGCATAAGGGTAGCTATGTTACGACTTACAGGGAGATGATGGGTCTTAGAGAAGATTTAGAGTCTGCCCGAGCTGACTATGCCGAGCTCCAGGGTCATCTTCTGGGCAGTGTAAATGCTGCTTATGAGAATCTAAGGGACCAAGTTTGAGTTCTTGCGCTTGATCTTGAACTTACTCTTTTCAGCTTGGACAACATTGTAAAAGATGGTAAGATTGTCCCAGATGACCCTGATGATGATGAAGTCGACCCTCCTCCTGTTCCTGCTACCAATCTCTGTCGTGCCGTCTTCTCCAACGCCTGCAGCTGAGGTCAGTCATCCCGAGTCAGATCTTGATGTTCAGATCCTGAATCATCCTGATGGGACTGCTGATGCCGTCCCTCTTCAAACTCGTCCTCCTTCACCTCGAGATGCCACCACTGGAGAATCTTTGAATCCGTTGTAGTTTTTGGTTATGAATCTTGATATGTATAGCCCGATCTGTGGGCCTTAAACTCTTTTTATTTTGTTGCTTCTGTCTGCTAGATACTTTTAGTTGCTTATCTGTTAGCAACTTTATTTTTGAAAAAACAAAGGTAGTTTTTCAGGCTCTTTGGGGTTGACTTCAGGTGGCCTCTTGAGTCCTGTTATTATTATAACCTTGTTTCTTGTGTGATATGCTTGTCTGCGTCTATCTGACACCTTTTATGTCTTTTGGAGTGTTGGAGCCTTGTTATCCGACCTCTTTTGATCGCCTTTGTACTTGCATATGTAGCTTGATTCTTTTGAGGTCGTAGATTTCTGAGTCCAACTTGGATGCCCTCTCACCCTGAAGTTATTTCTAGTAATCCATTTTGCTTGGACCTTTATCGGGTCTTTTTTCTATGGATTTACTTTTGTATAACTTTTGGCATTTTGGTTGGTCCGACTTTGTCATGTCGGTCCCTTCTAAGTTATTTTTAGTGATCCATTTCATTTGGACCTTTGTCAGGTCTCTTTTATGGATTACTTTTTATAACTTTGTTTGTGGGAGACTGACTTTTTTACATCGGTCCTTTCTAAGTTATTTCTTGTAATCCATTTCATTTAGACCTTTGTCAGGTCTCTTTTATGGATTACTTTTTATAACTTTGTTTGTGGGAGAGCGACTTCCTTACATCAGTCCTTTCTAAGTTATTTCTAGTAACCCATTTCATTTGGACCTTTGTTAGGTTTCTTTTATGGATTACTTTTTATAACTTTGTTTGTGGGAGACCAACTTCCTTACATCGGTCCCTTCTAAGTTATTTCTACTAATCCTCTTTTTTAGGGCTGGCCAGGCCTCTTTCCAGGGATTTACTTTTTATGACTTTGGTTTTGTGGTCGACTGGTCCGACTTCTTCATGTCGGTCCGTCTTTTAAGTTATTTTTTAGCAACCTATTTTTTATTAAGGCCTCGTCAGGTCATTTCCTATGGGCCACGTTCGATAACTTCTTGCATTTAATCTGTTTTGTCGCTTTTCATCTTTTCAAATTTTGTAGAAATTAGGTTTGATCCTCGCTCGGTTGACCTTTGATGAATTCAGTTTTCATCTTTGTTGGTTTTTATCGTGATCGGGTGGTGAATTTAGTTTTCACTTTTTCCGATCTATAGCTCTATAATCGGGTGATGAATTTTTGCGTTTCACATTAATGCGTCTTGATAAAGGATTTGTAGAAAATCTGAAAAAACTTTGTTAAAAAAGAAAATGTCCAAATATATACATGTGGGAGTTTTACCCTTCTAAGTTAGGTGTTTCGTGGATCTTGGCTTGGTGCCTCGTTAAAAAACCTTTTTTAAGGAAAAAGAGTGCACCTCATCCTAAGATCCCTTACCACCTCCTAACTGTCGTACCTTCTTAAGTTGCAAGCGTGCCATGACCTTGGGAGCTCTTGCCCTTCGAGTTCGGATACCTTGTAATAGCCCCTTCCGAGTACTTTTATGACTCGGTAGGGTCCCTTCCAGTTTGCTGCCAGCTTTCCTTCTCCAGGTCGAGTTGTTCCGATGTCATTTCGGAGTAGGACGAGGTCGTTCTCGGCAAAACCTCGTGGCACTACCTTTTGATTATATCTTGAAGCCATTCGATGTTTTACTGCCTCTTCCCTAATTTGAGCTCTTTCTCAGATTTTCGGAAGTAGGTCGAGTTCTTCCCTTTGAAATTGGGAGTTGGCCTCTTCAGTGTAGTGGATCACTCTGGGTGATCCTTCTTTGACCTCCACTGGGATCATTGTCTCCATTCTGTACGCTAACCAGAAAGGTGATTCCTTTGTGGTGGAGTGTGGAGTTGTCCGATATGCCCATAGGACTTGCAGGAGCTCTTCAGCCCAGGCTCCCTTTGCATTCCATAATCTCCATTTTAACCCGGATAATATGACTTTGTTAGCAGTTTCTGCTTGTCCGTTGGCCTGGAGGTGTTCTACGGATGTGAATTGGTGCTTTATGTTTAGATCGGCCACCAATTTTCTGAATCCTGCATCTGTAAATTGAGTGCCATTGTCTGTGGTGATGGAGTATGGAACCCCAAACCTTGTGACAATGTTTCTTTATAGGAATTTTCAACTTCTTTGAGCAGTGGCATTAGCTAGGGGTTCCGCCTCAATCCATTTTGTAAAATAGTCTACCCCCACGATGAGGAATTTGACTTGTCCGGACCCTGAGGGAAAGGACTGAGAAGGTCGAGTCCCCATTTTGCGAATGGCCAGGGTAAGGTTACACTGATAAGCTCTTCTGGTGGGGCAATATGAAAGTTGGCGTGTTTCTGACATAGTGAACATGTCTTCACGAATTCTGTCGCTTCTTTTTGTAGAGTTGGCCAATAGTATCCAGCCCGGAGTACCTTTTTGGTAAGAGCTTGTACTCCGAGATGGTTACCACAGATGCCACTGTGTACTTCTTCTAAAACTTCCTTTGTATTGGAAGTCAGCACACATTTTAACAATGGTGTTAAAATCCCTCTCTTGTATAGAGTATTGTTTATGATTGCGTAGTATTGTGCCTCCCGTTTTAACCTCTTTTCCTCCTTCTTATCTGTAGGGAGTGTTTCTGTTTTGAGGTAACTGATTATGGGAGTCATCCATCCTTGGTCTTGCCCTGTTATGGTTAGGGCCTTTTCTTTTGCCAAGATTAACGAGCTCTGCAGCATTTCTTGGACGAAGCTTCTATTGTTGCCCCCTGGTTTGGTGCTGGCTAGTTTTGAGAGTGCATCAGCTCGAGCATTTTGTTCTCGAAGTATATGGCGGACCTCATATTCTCTGAGTTGTCCGAGCTGTTCCTTGGTTTTGTCCAAGTAATTTTTTATAATGGGATCCTTGGCTTGATAGCTCCCTGCTATTTGTGAGGTGATTACCTGTGAGTCGCTGAAGATGACAAGCTTTTGAGCTCTAACCTCTTTAGCCAGCTTCAAACCAGCTAGTAGTGCCTCATCTTCAGCTTGGTTGTTTGAAGCAGAAAACCCAAATTTGAGTGAAAGTTTGATTTGTGTTCCCTGATCGCTCTCTATTATCACGCCTGCGCCACTTCTGGTTTTGTTTGAGGAACCGTCAACATAGAGATTCCTTTTTGTAGGGATTTCTGGGGAGTCCGTAAACTCTACAATGAAGTCGGCCAAATACTGTGATTTGATGGCTGTCCGAGCTTCATACTGAAGGTCGAATTCGGACAACTCAACTGCCCATTGTAAGATTCTTCCTGCTAAGTCTGTTTTCTGTAAAATGCCTTTTATGGGTTGGTTGGTCTGAACCTTGATGGTGTGGGCTTAGAAATATGGGCGAAGTCGTTGGGATATTAGTATAAGAGTATAGGCAAATTTTTCTATTTTTTGATAGTTCAGTTCGGACCCTTTGATAAACCCATATTTTGTGATATATTTTGTGCCTAGTTTGAGTGATTTATTCAATCCTTCACCCACTTATTCATATTAATTGCATGGTTTTACTTTCCCTTCCTTATTATCTGATGTATGTGAAAAACATGTTTCCTATGCTTTAAAATTAATTATTTTAATTACCTTTATTTCCATTCGATGCCATGATTAGTGTGTTGAGTAATTTCAGATCTTCTAAGGCAGGAATGACTTAAAGGACGCAAAAGGAAATATACAAAAATGGGAGAAAAGCGTAAAACAGAGTTTGGGAGAAACTGGCATCCACGCGATCGCATGGACGACGTGACCGTGCGCCAAGAGCAAAGAAGCAGTGACGCGGCCGCATGACTGATGTGACCGCGCACCTAAAGAAGAACACCTATGAGGCGGCCTCATAACCGACACGACCGCGCGACAAGGAAGACTCCAATTGACGCGACCACATGACCCACGCGGACGCGTGACAGAGGCCACACACTAGAAATTGCAGAAAACGCTCATAGCGGATTCTGAAGCTCTTTTTGGCCCAAATCCAAGTCCAGAAGGCAGAGGCCAGAGGTTATGAAGTGTAGGAATGCATCCATTCAGGGACGATCGAATTTTTAGTTACTTTCCATGATTTAGGTTTAGTTGGAGAGAGGTTCTCTCCTCTCTCTTTAGGATTAGGATTTAGGACTTCTCCTAGTTTTAGGAGTGACTCTCGATCCCAAGTTCAATGTTCTTTTACTTTATATTTATCACTTATTCTCAGATACTTTAATGCTTATATTAGTTATGTTTCCTATTTGTCTTATGCCACATTCATGATGATTTTCTTATTTAATGTTATTTGAGGTATTTCAGTTTAATATTGCCTTCTTTTATTTATGCCATTGATTATTCCCAATCTGAAGACATTTGCATTCCAGTAGAATTAATTTACTTTTCCCTTTTTGGTCTTGGTTAAGAAATCAGTAACTCAGGAGTTATCTTAGCTCAACATAATTGATAACTGTTATCTTTGCTAATTGAACTGAACTTCAATAATTCCAACCTTTTCTTAGGAAATAAATAGGATTCGAATGTCAAATTAATTAGTCCCTTGACTTTTCTTTGCTTTAGCAAAGGTCAACTAAGTGGAATTAAGATTCAACTTTCATTATTATTGACAATAATAACTAAGTCTAGACTTCCAATTTCTCAAACCATGCCAAAGGGTTTACTTTACAGTATTTATTTATTTTAATTGCCATTTAAATTACTTGCCATATTAACTATTCATTCTCAACCCCAATTTACAATCTCCAAAACCAATAATAAGAACATACTTCCCTGCAGTTCCTTGAGAAGACTGATGACAAGTCATCATATACCCATTTTTCAAGCTAATTTCACTTGTTTTGTTAGTCTTTATGCACTTTCTTGCTTCTTAAGTAAGTGATTTGGAGTGAAAATGCACAACTTCTTTAAATCAAGCAACCACCATGAAATTAATGTTAATCCATGAGGTTTAAGCTAATTTTAATTGAATTTTAATTGATTTATAAGCCTCTTGAATTTAGTGATACTTTGAGTGGTTGTTTTGGTTTATTGTAGGTGAAGAAAAGAAAAAAAGGAAAAGCGTAGCCTAAGGAAGTGTGGCCCAAGGAAAAGAAAGTGTGGTCAAAGAGAGAAGAAGTGTGGCACACAACATGAGGAGAGGCAAGCATTGCCCTCCACAAGGGCACACTGCCCCCCAGGAGGGCAACATAATGAAACAAGCTGCCAAAAATTGGCCAAAATGCTCCCAGCCAGTCTCGAACACGGATCCTTCACAAAGAAAGCAAGGAAGCTGCACCACTTGAGCGCTACCTTGATGATGTCCAAGACTTGGCACGCAAAATATTTTAAACGCACCATGACGCACATTGCCATGCCCTCCGCGAGGGCAGGGCAGCATTTTGTTGGCATGATTCTGGCGCACCAAGAAACAAATCTGGCAGCACCAAGCACGCACCGTGGCACATCCTGGCAGCACCAATTTTTCCTGCCCTGCCCTCCGCGAGGGCAGGGCAGCGTTTTGCGCACCAAGACTGCACCAAGCCGCACCAAGCAAGCACCAACATGCACCAAATCCTGCCCTGCCCTCCACAAGGGCAGGGCAGCCTCCTGGGAGCTACCATTTTGGGCCGAAAAATTCAATTAAAATTCCAATTAAATTCATTTCTTCACCAAATCAAAAGCCCATCCAAATCCCAAAATCCAAGAATAGAAAGTGTATAAATAGGAGCTAGTTTGATGTAATTAGGACCTTTTTGACCACTTACCTTAGCTTGACTTTTGAATTTTACACTTTCCTTGAGTTTTGAATTTCTTGCAATTGTTCTTGAGAGACTTGACCGAGAGTTCTGAGGATTAAGGGAGAATTGATTGATCTCCTTCCTCGTGTTTGCTCGGGCAATTCCACTCTTATTTTTCTGAGTTTTGGGTGTGTGAAATTGAGGAAATTCTGTCTCAATCTCCACTCAAGAACTCTTTAGTTTTCTTTCTGCATAATTGAATCAATTTACATTCTCTTTACTGCTTCCTCTTCAATTTCTTGTCAATTGCTTTGTGAACTTGGATCTGGGAAGGCAAATAGAGATCTAGGCTCTGCTACCTAGTCTCTTGAGACCTGAGACCACAATTTACTTTTGGTTCTTCTGTGACCCTACTGCACTTTAATTTCATTTTCTGTTGAATTTCAGTTTATTCCAATTCATCTTCTCCTTTATTAATTGTTGCAATTTACTTTCTCTTTGTTTAGATTCTGCAATCCCAGTCCTCAAATCCCTTTTACATTCAAGCAATTTACATTTCTTGCACTTTAAGTTTCTGCAATTTACATTTCTTGCACTTTAAGTTTCAGTCATTTAATTTCTTGTTCTTTAAGATTCAGTCTATTTTACTTTCCTGTCCTTTAATTTACTGCAATTTCCCTTCTCCCTTTACATTTCAAGCAATTTAGCTTCTGTTAAATACAACCCACTCAACCAAAACTTGATTCGCTTGACTAAATCAACCACTAAACTAAAATTGCTCAATCCTTCAATCCCTGTGGGATCGACCTCACTCATGTGAGTTATTATTACTTGATGCGACCCGGTACACTTGCCGGTGAGTTTTGTGTTGGATCATTTTCCACACATCAAAGACGACCCGAGGTTTAAATACTCGGTTATCAATTTTAAAGGGGTTTGTTACTTGTGACAACCAAAACGTTTGCATGAAGGGATTTTTGTTGGTTTAGAAGCTATACTTGCAACGGGAATTTATTCTGAATTCTAGACCACACAAAAGTTCTATCTTCAAAATGGCGTCGTTGCCGGGGAATTGCAAACGTGTGCCTTATTATTGGTTATTGTAAATATTTTTCAAAAAAAATATTTTTCTTTTACTTGTTTATTTGTTTCTCCTTTTTTCCCCTTATTTCTGATAACTACTATGAATTCTCACCCCTCTCACTTTGAGTTTAGTTCTAACTTTGTTGAAGGAAATAGAAACCACAGCAGGAATATGCATCAAGGTCAGACCAATCAAGGATGGATGGAGCCAAGAGGATCTAATCAACCCTTTAGGCAACAACACCCTCCAAGATATCATGGACAACGACCATTGTACAATGCATACCCAGCTAAAAGATATGGTAGACAACCTTGTAACTACCAACAAGCCCCACCCTGTGCTCAGAGACCATCCTCTCGACATAACTTCGAACCACCACACTCACAAGCTTCTTTTCACCATTCACTACCACATGATCCTTATCCACCCCAACGCCAATCCAATTACTCCCAAGAACCACCCCTCCTTTATGTACCATGTCCATATCCACCAAACCAAGAATCACAGGTTCGCTTCGAGGAATCAGTAAAGCAGTTCAATGCAACCCTTCATCAACTGGAGCAAGCAATAAATCAATTATCTTCTAAACGTTCGGACACTCAACATACTCCCATGGCTTCATGTGGAGAATCTAATGAAGAACACAGCACGAAGAAGACATTAGAGACTCCAGTGGACAACATAGAGCATAACTTTGTACTGGAACAAGTAGAGGGCGCTGTCATGGTAGAAGAAGAAGAGTTGGTTGAAGATTTAGGAGATGCCGAACCGCCACCTAAATCCAGAGTTGTGGAGAATTCCGTCAAGGATGTTACAATTGACGCTAAAGAGGATGTTGCACAACCTCCAATACGGATATCTTATGAAGAACTGGACGGAGTAACTCAAGATGCATGTTTCTTTGATGATGATAGTCACCAGTCAAGTCCTCCTAGTGATGAACTTGCAGCCGCGAGTGAATTCTCTGAGACAGAAGAATCTTCCCCAAGTGAATACGAAGATGATGCAGAGGTCGACTTTTCTCAACCTCCTATTTATGACTCAAGCGATGAGGAAGATATGGAAGACTTTGACCAAAACATGCCTGGAATGGAAAAGGTTTGCAAGGAAGTGGAGGAATCCACTGAAGACCAGAAGGGAGTAGATCTTGCAGAACCGTTGGAAACACTGATCCCAAGGCCATTACCACCCAATACAGACTTCAAGTGGGTAAAATTCTTGACTCTTATCTTTATTTTTCCACTTAAATATGGTTTGCTTGAAACAGATGGCCAGCTTAGAGCTCTTTGCGGATTTAAGAGAAAAAGGGAAATGACTCGCACTCAGCGCTGGTATGCAAGATCCAATGAGGTTTCGCACTTCAATTTGAGGTGCAGAAGTTGGTGTCAAGCTCACTTGATAGGATCTCGGAAAATGTTTGGTCATCTTGGTGAGAATCTAATTTCCAAACCACCCGGATGGAAAAGTATAGATCAAAACGAAAGCGGATTTGGAACCAAAGTTTGGGATCCTGAAAAATATTCTGATATTCATCACCCCGGGAGCCTGAAAATCTGTTTGAAGCTGCTCAGAAGCTTCACATGCCTTGTTTGGGACCCTGGAGGCTATTGGCATTCCAAGCATTGGTGGAGATTTCTGGATGAATTTAAACATAAGCCGCCATAACAGGAAGCTCAACCAATGTCCAACTTAAGGACTTTAACCAAAAGTGCTAGGTGGGAGACAACCCACCATGGTATGATCGTCCCTTTTTCATTTTTTTATTTAGTCTTATTCGTCTTCAAGTTTTATTTTATTTTATTATATTGAACCTGGATTTGCATATCATTCATATTAATCATTGCATTCTGCATACTGCATATTTGCATACCTGCAAAAAAAAGGCGTGGGACGTGACCGCATCACTCATGCGATCACGTCAGTTGCGATAAAACACCTCCCACGCGTCCGCGTCAATCACGCAGTCGCGTGACCTGGAAATCGGCGTAAAGATTCAACACCCAGAAAGTTGGGCTGGAATTGTGTGGCCATTATGCGTTCTGCACAAAATGAACCACGCGGTCGCGTCCCTGACGCGATCGCATCACATACACAAACATTAATCCCACGCGACAGCGTAAGCGACGCGATCACGTTGCATGGATAGCACACCACCCCAAAGGAGACAGAGAGTTGCGCTGACACGATGCTGGAATCGTGCGTTTAGCACAATTTCTAGCCACGCGATCGCATGCCTCAGGCGATCGCGTCATTCCCTCTTTTCCCCATTCGATGCGATTGCGCAAACCACGCGATCACGTCAACCACTACTACACCCCAGCCACGCGACCGCGTGCTCCACGCGATCGCGTGGATTCAAAATTATAACCGCCCAAGTCACGCAAACCCTATCCGTCGCGCCCCACCCCAAAACCCTCCCCTCCCTCTCTTCTTCTCCAACCACCCAGCCACCACCATCGGCCACCCCCACCCCCGTCGACCACCCAGAACCAACCACCACGCCAACCCCCTTCCCCCCTCTTTCTTCTTCTTCTTTCCCGCTTCTCCCTCCACCGCCGCTGGCCCCCCTCCGCGATCGTTGCCCACCGAGCCGCCACAATAGCCGCGCCACCTCCAACCACCACCAGCTTCAACCCCCCGTCCCAATCCTTCCGCCCATCCCACATTACCTTACCGAACCCCCCTGCCCCGAACAGCAGCCACAACAGCCGCGCCACCCTCCTCCGCCGCGTCGGACGCCACCACCTCTATCCCCCGGTCACCTCTCTGCCCCACTCTGCTTAATTCGCCTACCAGGTTCCACAGAACGCCACCCTTCTATCATTCTTAGTTCATTCCATATTTTTTCTATTTCTGTTTATCATTAGGCTAGTTAGATATGCATGTTGTAGTGGATTCTAGGTTGTTAAGTAGCCTAGGATATGGTTAGTGGATTTAGGCCTGATAATTGCGTTGTTCGTGTTTCTTGCTTAATAATTTTTGCAATTCTGATGTTTCTGTGATGTTGCTATTGTTCATATGTTGTACTTTCTTGTTTCATGCTGCTTTTTACATTGCCATTTTCATGTTCATACTCCTTATATGTAATTGCAGCTTTATTTTTTATTCATATGAACTATCCTGTTGCTTTTTATTTTCTGGGACAGTCCAATTTTAGTCGAAATGCTGCCCAATTTTTTGTAAAATGTTTCCATTCATGTCTTGGTTTGGGCATTTTCAACTGTGCTTTCCTTATATTTCACCAAACCAATTCATGCATGCCAGGGCACGCATTCTTATTCTCTTTGATCTCTTGGTTCATAAATTGCATTGTTGATGTTTAATTCCAATTTTTGCTATTTCTATCGCTATCTGAATCATCATCAACCTATTTGCCTATTTGTTTTCCTATTTTTATTATATCCTATTTTTCTGTTTTTCAGGATGTCAGATTCCCAGAGAAAGGGAAAAGGAAAGGCTACCACTGGAAAACGTAAAAGAGGAGACTCATCTATGTCTATCATAGATCTTATGCATGATGCCTCCTGGCGGGAGAAACACTTAACCGCACAGGAGAAGGCTGACCAGCTACTCCTTGCTACTGATCCCATAAGGTTTGCAAATCGGTACTGTGAGCTAAAGTTTCCTAAGTTTGCTACCTCCAGAAATCTACACCTGGAGAGGACCTTGAAAATCCCAGAAGAACTACAGCAGTACACCTTCGATCAGATCAAACAGAGAGGCTGGTTTTTCTTAGAGCGAAACTTGACTGAGGTAAATGCTTCCTGGGTTAGAGAATTTTACTGCAATTACTTCATTACTTCCCTAGATGTAGTGAACCTAAGAGGAAAGCAGATACTGGTCACTGAAGAGGCCATTGAGGACATTCTGCAGCTCCCACCTAAGTTCGATCAGCCTGATGGGTACAAAAAGGCTGAGGAAGACATGCGTTTCATGAAGTTTGATTGGGATGCTGTCAAGGCCAGGATAGCCCTTGACCCGACTGTTCCGTGGGAAATGGGTCAGAACACCACCATGCCTAAGGGAATCAAGCGGATTTACTTAAATGATGAGGCTCGGCTACGGCATCAGATATTGAGCAACCATGTTATGCCGAGTACCCATGAGACAACGATACCGACCGCTATGATCACCCTCCTTTGGTGTGTGATGGAGGGTAAGGACCTGTACCTGCCACATTTTATCCAGTCCTACATGGCCAGAGTCCACGTCCGAGGCACTCTTCCCTTTCCCTATTTGCTTACACAGCTAGGCCGTCGAGCTGACGTGCCTTGGGAGGATGCCGATGAGAAGCCACCGGCTGCAGACTGCAGGAAGATTATTCCTCACAGTAGGAACTTTCTAGCCTTGGGCGACAGACCTGATTTCCTTACTCCTTCAGATGAGATAGCCACACCTTCAACTGCCCCCTCTTCTTCCACTGCTGCACCTACCCCGCCCACTGCTCCTCCAGCTACTCATGAGCCTATTTACCATTTGGTGCATCGACTGTTCGCCCACTTGGACCGTGTGGAGCGTCGCAGCAAGCGACGCTATGAGCACCTCAAGTTGATGATCCGGTCCGGCAACGACATCCCCTCTGAGCCTGACACCCCTTCTGATACATCTGAGGCGGAGGCATTCGATCACGAGGAGCCGGCACCCACACAGGCTGCGCAGGCAGGCTTAGATTAGACTGCACCCCAGCAGGAGGACCCACCTCAGATTTAGGCTGCAGACCTTGAGATCTCTATTCAGACAGACCATCCTCTTCAGCAGCCAGATCCTCATACCACCACCATAGAGACTCCAGCTACCCATCCTTCTAGAGATGACACTCCTTCACACCCAGCTTGAGTGAGCATCGAGGACGATGCTATTATTTAAGTGTGGGGAGGTTTCCATCTCTGGCATATCTTTATTTTGGTGAACCACTACAAACTCTCTTTTATTTTATTCATTTTCTATATTTTTGCATTTTTTTCTCTTTTTGCTTTTTATTGTACTTTTTTCATTTTGCACTTTGAGCTATATGTATACTATTTGGATATTTTAGCTTGATTTGCACATTAGGTTACTAGTTTTATTTTAAGTGGATTAATTAGTATAGTTTACCCTTTTTAGTATATGATAGTTGACTTGATTGAAAATAAAAAATGAGTAAGCTAGAGACTTTGAGAGAATAGAAACAATCCACACCTTGTATATATAGCATTACATGTTAGTTAGTTAACAACATTTCATCAAGGAGAAACACTAAAACCTTAAAGGCCACCCAAAACAATTTTTTTATGAGAATAATGGGAATTTTTAACTAAACCTGCATGACATATATGAATGATATATGATGTTTGAGTTAGAGAACACACAGCCTGTGAGTTTTGAGCTTCATTGTATGGTTACATTTAAACCATAATATTTTATTCCTATGTGTTCCATCCTTCTTTTTTATTCTGGTGTTCTTTACTTTGTTTTAATCTATATATCCAGTTATAGAATATAGATACAAACCAAGAAAGTGATTGAGGCAATGTTTGATTTTAACTCACTTATCCCAAATAAAGCCTACTTTTTACATCACCCTTGTTAGCCCCCTTGAGCTTTAATCCCCCTTATCTTATAACCACATTACTAGCCATAAGCGAAAAAATAAATTAAAAAAATCCCAAGTTGAATCCTTGGTTAGCTTAAGATAGAAATTGTGTAATTGTTTAAGTGTGGGGAAAACTTTATGGGAACATGGATAATAGAAACAAAGGTAGAAGAGTTGAAAAGAATAAAGATGTTTTGGGAAGCATGCTCATGTAAAATTAAAATAATTAATTACCATGTGCATTTAAAAAAAATACAAATTAAAGCAAGTGCACATGGAGCAAAAATTAAAACTAATGCATGAGCATGTAATATCAAAAGTGGGAAAAACATGGGAAAATAGGTAAAGAAGCTTTGCTCTAGAAATTATGTATGTTAGGTTAGATCTTAGACTAATTAAGGATTCACTTATTAACTCACTTAGCCTTATACATATACCCTTACCTTTTCCTTGGCCCCATTACAACCTTAATTAAAGACCTCATGATTTTTGGTATGTTTATATTTTATAATTGTTGATTAGATAGATGAAGAACAAAGTTATAGAAAGTAAGGATAAAAAGAAGAATAGAGTGATTAACCCAATAAACATTGAGTGATTAGAGAGTAAACACAAAATCCAGTGAGGATTCAATAACTCATCAACATATATCTATGCTTAATTTGTTAATTGTCTTGTAAGTTTATAAAATATTTTTCTTCCCATCCCAAGTGTAAAAGTGCTTTAACATATATCTATGATTTCTTGAGAATGTGAATTGATTTAACTACATGTAAGCTTTATATATGAGTGAATAAAGTTAGGATTGCATGACTCATTTAGTTAGTTGCATTTAGATTAGAATTGCATTGCATGGCATTCCACCACTTCAACCTCACTTTTTACCTTGGATATAGCATGAGGACATGTTATTGTTTAAGTGTGGGGAGGTTGATAAACCCATATTTTGTGATATATTTTGTGCTTAGTTTGAGTGATTTATTCAATCCTTCACCCACTTATTCATATTAATTGCATGGTTTTACTTTCCCCTCCTTATTATGTGATGTATGTGAAAAACATGTTTCCTATGCTTTAAAATTAATTATTTTAATTACCTTTATTTCCATTCGATGCCATAATTAGTGTGTTGAGTAGTTTCAGATCTTCTAAGGCAGGAATGACTTAAAGGACGGAAAAGGAAATATACAAAAAATGGGAGGAAAGCGTAAAACGAAGTTTGGGAGAAACTGGCATCCACGCGATCGCGTGGACGACACAACCACGCGCCAAGAGCAAAGAAGCAGCGACGCGGCCGTATGACTGATGCGACCACGCACCTAAAGAAGAATACCTATGACGCGGCCGCATGACCGACGCGACCGCGCGACAAGGAAGACTCCAATTGACGCGACCGAGTTACCCACGCGGACGCGTGACAGAAGCCATGCACCAGAAATTACAGAAAATGCTCATAGCAGATTCTGAAGCCCTTTTTGGCCTTAATCCAAGTCCAGAAGGCAGAGACCAGAGGTTATGAAGTGTGGGAATGCATCCATTCAAGGACGATCAAATTTTTAGTTACTTTCCATGATTTAGGTTTAGTTGGAGAGAGGTTCTCTCCTCTCTCTTTAGGATTAGGATTTAGGACTTCTCTTAGTTTTAGGAGTGACTCTCGATCCCAAGTTCAATGTTCTTTTACTTTATATTTATCTCTTATTCTCAGATACTTTAATGCTTATATTAGTTATGTTGCCTATTTGGCTTATGCCATATTCATGATGATTTTCTTATTTAATGTTATTTGAGGTATTTCAGTTTAATATTGCCTTCTTTTATTTGTGCCATTGATTATTCCCAATCTGAAGACATTTTCATTCCAGTAGAATTAATTTACTTTTCCCTTTTTGGTCTTGGTTAAGAAATCAGTAACTCAAGAGTTATCTTAGCTCAACATAATTGATAACTGTTATCTTTGCTAATTGAACTGAACTTCAATAATCCCAACCTTTTCTTAGCAAATAAATAGGATTCAAATGTCAAATTAATTAGTCCCTTGACTTTCATTTGCTTTAGCAAAGGTCAACTAAGTGGAATTAAGATTCAACTTTCATTATTATTGACAAGCATAACTAAGTCTGGACTTCCAATTTCTCAAACCTTGCCAAAGGGTTTGCTTTACAGTATTTATTTATTTTATTTGCCATTTAAATTACTTACCATATTAATTCTTCATTCTCAACCCCAATTTACAATCTCCATAACCAATAATAAGAACATACTTCCCTGCAGTTCCTTGAGAAGACGACCCAAGGTTTAAATACTCGGTTATCAATTTTAAAGGGGTTTGTTACTTGTGACAACCAAAACGTTTGCACGAAGGGATTTTTGTTGGTTTAGAAGCTATACTTGCAACGGGAATGTATTCTGAATTATGGACCATGCAAAAGTTCTCTCTTTACCCTTGTAGTGCTTTGTTGATGAAGTATATAGGTTGTTGTCCACTGTAATCTTCTCAAATTAATGCCGAAGTTACTGCCTGATTTCCTACCGCGAGGTATAATACGAGCGGTTCTCCTTCCCGTGGCCGAGTTAGAATAGGGGGTTGTCCTAGGAATCCTTTGAAATTCTGGAAGGCTTGCTCGTACTCCGCCGTCCATTCAAACCTTTTTCCCTTCTGTAGGGTGGCGTAGAAGGGGAGGGATCTTATTAATGATCCAGCTAGGAATCTGGACAAGGCTACCAATCTTCCATTGAGTTGTTGTACCTTTTTAACATACGTCAGACTCTTCATGTCGTGTATAGCTTGGCATTTGTCTGGGTTTGCCTCGATTCCTTTTTGTGTGAGCATAAAACCCAAGAACTTGCCAGCCTCTACTGCAAAGGTGCACTTTGCAGGATTAAGTAGCATGCCATGTTTTTTTATGGTATTGAATTCTTCGGCGAGGTCGGACAGTAGCGACTCCTTGCTTTGTGTTTTTACTAACATGTCGTCTACATATACCTCCATTAGTTTTCTGATGTGCTCTGCGAAGACTTTTTTCATTAACCTTTGGTAGGTAGCTCCTGCGTTTTTTAGTCCGAAGGGCATGACGATGTAACAGTAGATTGTTTTGGGAGTTAAAAATGAAGTTTTTTCTTGATTAGGCGGATACATTGGGATTTGATTGTATCCTGAATAAGCGTCCATAAATGAGAGGTACTTGTAACCGGGGGAGGCGTCCACTAGAGTATCGATGCTTGGGAGCAGATAGGGATCTTTTGGGCAAGCTTTGTTGAGATCAGTGTAGTCAGTGCACATCCGCCACTTCCCATTTGATTTTTTCACTAAGACCACGTTGGCTAGCCATAATGGATATTTGACCTCTCTGATGAACCCTGCCTCCAGTAGGGCTTGTACCTGTTCCTCAACAGCTTGGGATCTTTCTGGTCTGAGCTTTCTATGCCTTTGCTGTACTGGCTGAAACCCTAGATATACTGCCAGTTTGTGGCACATTAGCTTGGGGTCTATGCCCGGCATGTATGTGGCTTTCCATGCAAAAAGATTGACGTTATCCTTTAAGAACTGTATGAGGGACTTTTTTATATCTTCTTTAAGGATTGCGCCAACGTTGGTTGTTTTGTCCGGGACATCTCCAATTTGGACTTTTTCTATCTCGCCTTCTGGTTTTGGACGAAATTCTTCTCGACCTCAAACTCCTCCGAGTTCGATGGTGTAGATTTTTTTCCTTTGCCTCTGATGTTTAGACTTTCGTTGTAACAGCGGCGGGCCGTCTTCTGGTCTTCTTTTACCATAGCGATCCCTTATGCAGTTGGGAACTTCATGCATAGGTGTGGAGTTGAGACTACTGCTCCGAGCTGGTTTAGAGTTGTCTGACCTATTAAGGCATTGTAGGCTGAGTTCACGTCGACCATAATGTAGTCTATGTTAAGGGTCCTAGACCGGTTCCCTTTTCCAAATGTTGTGTGTAGCGAGATATAACCGAGTGGTTAGATTGAGGTGTCTCCAAGTCCAAATAAGCTGTCCGGATATGCTCTGAGCTCTTTTTCTTCTAGGCCGAGCTTGTCGAAGGCTGTCTTGAATAAAATGTCGGTCGAGCTTCCTTGGTCCATGATGTCAGGGCATCTAGGCCAGTTTTAATGACCTTTCCTTTACTGTTTTAGGGTAGTTTCATGCATTTTCTTAGTGAATAAGGCAAGTTTTGGATGAAAATACACTTACACCTTGATTCAAGCAAGTATTGTGAATTTTACATGATTTCATGAGGATTTTGCAAGGATTGAATGACAAATTGATGATGCATAATCTCATGACTTGGGCTAGAGCTTTGATGCACTTTATTTGCTTGATTTCAGGACAAAGGAAGCAAGGAAGAACCACATTAGTAGCCACATTAATCTAATTAACGTGACCACTAACGTGGAATGGGAATGAGCTTGCAACGTTAATGAGAAAGGTAGTCGACAATAACGCCTGCAAAGCCATCATAAACCCACGTTAATTGCCACATTAATTACATTAATGTAGTAGTTAACGTGGAGATAAAGGGAGCTCCAGCGGTAGCGGTAAACATGAACACCACTAACGCTACAAAGTGGCAATTGGCCACGTTAAGAGTCACGTTAACTTAGTTAACGTGAACTCTAACGTGGAAGGTAAGACAATGCCAACATTAGTGACACTCACCTTTGTCACTAACATTGGATCAAGCTAGCATTGCCCACGTTAGTGGTCACGTTAAGACCACTAATGTGAAAGTTAACATGGAGCTGAGATTGATGAGCCAACGTTAGTGACACTCACCTTTGTCACTAACATTGGAGGTGGCATTCACTACCACGTTAGTGGCCACGTTAACCTAGTTAACATGAACTCTAACATGGGGAGGAGGGGCATTTGGAGCCTTAGTGACAAAGGTAAGTGTCACTAACGCTCTCAAAGATAGGCATGCCCACGTTAAGAGTCACGTTAGTTATACTAACGTGAACTCTAACGTAGGGAAAGAGGGCCACAAGGCAACATTATTGGAAAAGGTGATTCCCAATAACGCTTGTAAAGGATCATAAGGAAACATTAGTGGTCACGTTAGTGCCACTAACGTTGAAGTTAACGTGGACTATATGAGGTTAGAACGTTAGTGAAATAAGTGATTGCCACTAACGTTCTCGAATCCACATTCTCACTTAACATTAACATCACTAACGCACATGCCTAACTCACACTTTTCTGCAAGTTGAGCCCACTAAAGGTTATAACTGCTTCAACTCGAGATCTAAGGCCCACATCCAAGACTCGAAGAACTCACTAGAAGATCAAGAAGAGTAGTATATATAGGAGTAGTTTTAAACTATAGATAAGCTTGGCACTTTGGAGAACTACCCTCTGTATTTTTACTTTTTTGCATTTTTCTAGATAAGCATGTATTCTTTTCTGCCATTTCCCATTTCCAGAGCTATGAACAACTAAACCCCTTTCATTGGGTTAGGGAGCTCTGTTGTAATTTGATGGATCAATTATAGTTTTTATTCCTCTTCTTCTTTCTTTTCTCTTGATTTACTAGAAAGCTTTCGATCTTAATTCAATTGGTTAGTTATCTTGGAAAAGAAACACTCCATAATTGGATCTCCTTTGAGCCTTGGAAAAGGGATGAGGAGATCATGCTAGAAATGTGATGACAAGTCATCTTAGCCTAGTTTCACTAGTCTTTTTCTTTGTTTTCATTAGGTTTTATACACTTTCTTGCATTCTAAGTAAGTGATTTGGAATGGAAATGCATGACTTCTTTGAATCAAACAACCACCATCTAATTGATACTAAATCATGAGGTTTAGGCTAAATTTAATTGATTTTTAATGATTTATAAAACTTGTGAATTTGGTGATACTTTGATTGGTTGTTTTGATTTCTTGTAGGTGAAGAAAAGAAGAAAAGAAGAAAACGTGGCTTAAGAAGTGTGGTTCAAGGAAAAGAAGAGTGTGGCAAAGAACATAAGGAAGTGTGGCACATGAAAGGAGCACAAAGGAAAATTCCAAGGAGGCAATGTTTCAATGCTCTGCTCACTTTGTGAGCTGAGCACAATTTGAAGCAAAGAAACAAGGAAGGGAAAAACAATGCTCAGCTCACCAAGTGAGCATTATCGGGCATTCATCAAAAGAAAATCAAAGAAAATAAGTTGCCAATGCTTGCTACAAGGTTTGAACCCATGACCTAAAAGGAAAGGGGGAAGCGCTACTCCAAAGGAAAACAGGCTAAAAATTGGCAAAATGCCACCTCTAGGATTCGAACTCAACACCTCAAGGAACAGAGGAGAGAGAAGCGCTACTTCCTTCACAAAGGAAAATTCAGCGCATGCTTCCCTCAAGTTTCGAACCAAGGACCTCCCTTGGAAGAGCCAATGCTCAGCTCACTTAGTGAGCAGAGCACTACACTTGGTGCATCACTTAAAAACTTGACACGGTCCAGGGAGGACAACACGCATCATCACAAGGCAAGGAGCACAAGGTGCGCACAAGACATGCACCAAGGCACTGATAAACCACTATTTTATGATTTATCTTGTGCTCAATTGAGTGGTTTTTATCTACTCTTTACCCACTTATTCATACTATTTGCATGTTTTACATTTTCCTTCCTAATTATGTGCTTTGATTGAAAACATGCTTCTTTGGCCTTAAGTTCCCTATGTTTAATCCTCTCTTATTACCATTAGATGCCTTGATATTTGTGTTAAGTGTTTTCAGAGATTATAGGGCAGGAATGGCTCAGAGGATGGAAAGGAAGCATGCAAAAGTGGAAGGAATACAAGAAGTTGGAGAAATTGCTAAGCTGTCCAGCCTGACCTCTTCGCACTCAAACAGCTATAACTTTAGCTACAGAGGTCCAAATGACACGGTTCTAGTTGCTTTGAAAGCTAACGTCCGGGACTTCGATTTGATATATAATTTGTCATAGCTTCGCCGACGCCAGGTGACGCAAACGCGTGGGTCACGCGGACGCGTGACCTGGCAGGAACGCAACCCGCGCGGCTGCGTAAGCCATGCGGCCGCGTCACTTTTCCGCGACCTGTACGTACCAGAATACGCTGGGGGCGATTTCTGGGCTATTTTTGACCCAGTTTGCGGCCTAGAAAACACAGATTAGAGGCTATAAAGTGGGGGAATGCATCCTTTCATAAGTAAGCTTTCACATTCACAATTTTAGGAGTAGAGGTAGTTTTTAGAGAGAGAGGTTCTCTCCTCTCTCTTAGGATTAGGATTTAGGATTTCTCTTAGTTTAAGGAGCGACTCTCAATCACAGGTTCTTTATTTTTATTTATTTTCCCAATTTAATTTATGAACTCTTCCATGTTACAGATTACTCTTTTAAATTAATGTTATTTGAGGTATTTCAGTTTAATATTGCTTTCTTTTATTTATGCTATTATTGCTTTTACTCTGAAGACATCTTTATTCCAGTAAGATTTACTTTTCCCCTTTTGGTTTTGGTTAAGAAATCAGTAACTCAGGAATTATCCAATTCAACAGCATAATTGATAATTGTTATCTTGCCAATTGAGTTGAACTTCAATAATCCCAATCTTTTCTTAGGAAATAAATAGGATCCGAAGATCAAACCAATTAATCCCTTGACCTTCCTTTATATTAGTAAAGGCTAACGAAGTGGAATTAAGATTCAATTATTATCACTACTAATAAGGATAGCTAGGATGTGACCTCTAATTTCTTATACCTTTCCAAGAGATTTTATTATTAATATTTTATTTTACTTGTCATATAACATATTCCCTCCTTACTTCCAAAACCCCAATTTACAAACTCATAACCAATAATAAGAACATACCTCCCTGCAATTCCTTGAGAAGACGACCCGAGGTTTGAATACTCGGTTAACAATTTTTAAGGGGTTTGTTACTTGTGACACCCAAACATTTGTATGATAGGACTTTTGAAGGTTTAGAAACTATACTTGCAACGAGGATTTATCCGCAAATTTCTAGACCACGCAAAAGTTCTCTCATCAAAATGGCGCCGTTGCCGGGGAATTGCAAACGTGTGCCTTATTATTGGTTGTTGTAAATATTTGCTTTTTGATTTGTTTTTATTTTTATTTTTATTTTTTCACTTTTTCGTAATTTAAGAGGTTATTGGTTTTTATTTTAAAATTTTGTCTTATCTTGTCTTATTTCAAAAATCAAATTTCAAAATTCAAATTTAAAAATTTTCAAAATTCAAATTTAAAAATTTTCAAATTTCAAATTTCAAAAATTCAAATTTCAAAAGTTAATTTTCAAATTCAAAATTTAAATAACCTTTTAATTTCAATTTGTTTTTATTTTTGTTTTTAATTTTTTTATTTGCTATTATGAACTCTCACCCCTTTGGCTATGAGTCTGGTTACAATTATGTTGCAGGAAGAAGAAATTACAATGAGAACAGGCATCAAGGTTGGAACAATCAAAGATGGGAGGAGCCACAAGGACTTGAGCAATCCTCATGGCAACAACCACCTCCAATGGACTATCAACAACCACCACCATATGCCTATGAACCCTTTCCTCAACATAACTTTGGACCACTAAACTCACAAGCCCCTTTCCGCCATTCACCTCCATATGACCCTAACCCTCAACCACCATACCAACCACCTTATGAGCCATATGAACTATATATAGAACCACCCCAATTCTAACCCAATTACTCACAAGAACCACCACTTCAATATTCACCATCTCCATATCCATCAATCCAAGAGCACTATGATCCTATTTATGAAAGCCGACTGCATCAAGAGACAAAGGATCGTTTCAAGGAAACAGTGGATCGATTTCAGGCAACCATTCAACAACTGGAGCAAGCAGTAACTCAATGGGTTTCTAGGCACTCAAATATACAAGGATCAGCCACAGCTCCATGTGGACGGTCTAGTGAAGAGCGTAGCATGAAGGAGATACCAGAAACCCCATTGGACAAGACAGAGAATGAAGTCGTACTAGAACAAGTAGAAGAAGCTGTCATTGTTCAAGAAGAAGAAGAAATGGTTGAAAACTTAGGAGATGCGGAACCTCCATGGGAAAGTCAAGACATAGAGCCTCCTTCCAAGACGGTTGAAATTGATGCTGAAGAGGGTGTACAACCTCCAAAGCATATCATAGTTGAAGACTTGGAAGAGGTTGATCAAGAGATGGAGATTCAAGAAGAAGAAGCACAACCTCCCATGCCCTTGGAAAGCAATGAAGAGGAGATTGAATTGAAAGAGAGCTACCAAAAGGAAGAGGTTGAAATTGAAGAGGCTTGCAAAGAGGTGGTAGTTATCAGAAAAGAGCACAAGGGAGTGGAGCTTGCAATTTCATTAAAAATACCTCCCCCTAAGTTGCCATCATCCTTCACAACATTCAAGTGGGTAAAATTCATATCCCTTAGCTTTCTAATTCCACTTGAATATGGGCTACTGGAGACGGATGGTCAACTTAGAGCTCTTTGTGACATTAAGAGTAAGAGGAAGATGGCCAGTGGTAAGAATTGTCCTGCAAGGTTCATCATGGTTGGAAGCTTTAAGTTTAAGAGTAAAGGTTGGTATAGAGCTCAACTGAATAGGTCTAGGAAGTTATTTGGCCGCTTACGTGAGAATTCAGACTGCTTGCCACCCGGATGGAACAATATTGCTCAACCAAAAGACGGGTGCAAAGGCAAGGTCTGGGACCCCGGAATCCATTCTACCAATCACCACTATTGGGGCCTTGTCACTTGCTTCAACTTGCTTGAAGGCTTTTTGCGCCTAGTTTGGGATCCCGGAGGCCATTTGAAGTACAAACATTGGTGGGGATTCCTGGATCAGTACAAGCACAAGCCACCATAGCAAGAAGCTCATCAAATGTCCAACTTAAGGACTATAACTAAAAGTGCTGGGTGGGAGACAACCCACCATGGTATGATTGTTCCTTTTTCATTTTTATTTAGTTTTATTTGTTTTCTAGTTTTATTTTATTTTATTTTATTTTATTGAACCTAGAGTTTTGCATAACATTCATATTAACACTGCATTCTTCATTTTTCAGATAAAAAAAGAAGAAGGATTTTCGCACGCGATGCGACAGCGTCGCCGACGCGTCCGCGTCATATGTGCGTTTGGAAGAAAATAAGGTTGAACAGAGAGTCACGTGAAAGCGTGGCTAGAGGTGCACTAATGGCACAAATTGATCCACGCGACTGCGTCACTGACGCGTCCGCGTCATATGAGAAACATGCCTCCCACGCGACCGCATCACCCACGAGGCCGCGTGACCTGAAAATCGACGTCAACCAGGTTCATGGCCGAAAGTTGAGCTGGAGTTGGGCTGGACTCGTGCTGGAAGCCCAAGCCCTCCCACGCGAACGCATGCCCCACACGAACGCGTGCCCCACGCGTCCGTGTCATATTGAAAATAAGGCCATTCATACGATCGCGTCACCCACGCGATCGCGTCACCCAGCTTTTTGGCAAAAATGCATTTAAATAGAGAGTTGCGAAGCGCGAGGCTGCCCCAGTAGCGTAAATTGTGTCACGCGACCGCGTGACCGACGCGACCGCGTCGATTAACTTAAAGCGCAAGTCACGCGACCGCGTGCCCCACGCGTCCATGTCACCTGCGCCGCACAACATATCCCAATTTGCCAAATATCGTATCTTTTCTTTCCCAATCCTAATTTTTCCTCCCTCCTTTCTTATTTACTTATTCTTCCCTTCTTTCCCTTCTCATTCTTCTTATTTTTCTTTTTTATTTTATTTTGATTTATTTGCATACTTTCATTCATTGCATTATTTTCACTGGTGTTGGAATTTTATTTGGGTCATTGTGAATTATGGCAAATTGTTTGGCAATTATATCTTTAAAGGTTTGCTTGAATGTTCAATTTAATACTTTCAAATAGCTTATTTACCATACATGCTATATGTTTGTGAAAAAGCCCATATGGCATTATGCACTTCTCTATTATACTTTATACTATTCAATGCTTGCTTTTCATAAACTCCCTTTACTATTATATTAATTGAAATTAATTGTCAATATAAACATGGTAATTTATTACAAGTAATGCTTGGTCTATGCTACTCATGCCCTTTTCCGGCATGCCAATAAACACCTTGCATCCACTTATCTTTCGATGCACTGGTTATTTTTCATTGCTGGCTTTTCACATGTACTCGAGAGCATGTGTTAATGTCAATTACATCCTAATGTGCATCCATCACCACTCTTCCGTTCTCTTCCTTGCTATATATCTTTTAAATTTAATTTACTTTCTCTTCCCTTCTTCAGGATGGCCACCAAGGAAGGAAAGGAGAAAGCTACTCCCAAACCGCCGGCAAGGAAAGGAACAAAAAGAGCCCAGCTGAGAAACCACAACCCCCATCCACTTGCACATCTCAGCATGCACCGAGGACGGTGCAATCTTTAAGTGTGGGGAGGTCGATACCGATCTCCATGGGTTAGTTATTTCTTGACTCGACACCAAAAATTTTTTATTTTATTTGTTTGTTCATTGTTGCATTTGCATAATTGATTGCATGTTTGTTTGATTTTTTGCATATTTTACCACTTGGTTGAAGTAATATTTTCTTTTCCAAGAAATCTTTTAAAGTATTTCACTAATTTGAATAAAATTTTTTGTTACACTTGTTTGAAGAAATATTATATTGGAACATGGTTTAGAGCTCAAACACACAAAACCTGTAAGATTTTTTGAGCCTAATTGATTGGTTGCATTTTATCAACCAATAATTTATTTTTGATGTGTGTTTTTCTCTCTAAAATTGTGATCTTTGTCTTGCTTAATTCTATATTTCCATTATTTGATGTATACATGCACTTACATGATTGAGGCCTTTGTTTCACTGAGCTCACATACCCATATGGCCTTACCTTTCATTATCCCTTGCAAACCAATTTTGAGCCTATTATACCCATTTGTTCTTTATTTTAGCACATCATCAACTCTAAGCAAAAAACAACAATGTCCTTAATTTGAATCCTTGGTTAGCTTAGACTAGTGAAAGTGCTTATGATTTAAGTGTGGGAAAATTCTGTTTGGAAACATTTGGTTTGAGAATTGAGTATGTTAGAAATTTCTAAAAATGTGAAAGAAATGTTTAGGACATGTTTATGCATTCAATAATTTAATCATATGCATTGAGAAAAACAAAAGAAAAATAATATAAAAAAAGAGAGAAAAATAAAAGAAAAAGAAAAGAAAAGAAAAGAAAAAGAGCAAATAAAAGGGGACAAAATTCCCCAAAGTGAGCGGTGAAGCAATGCATATGAGTTGTACTTGAAATTAGAATGTATGAATATGTGGAAAACATAGTTAATGGATGGTTAGATGTTGTATTATGATTACATGGATTGTCTAAGTTAGGTGGAAAAGTTTAAGTTAATTAAGGATTCAAATTTTTAGTCCACTTGGCCAAATACAATCCTACCTTGACCCTAATGCCATTACAACCCTTAAAAGACCTCTTGATATGTGTATTTATGCATTAAATTTTTGTTGATTGTTAGATGAAGAGCAAGCCTTAGAAAGCAAGGTAAGTAGAGAATTGAGAGAGTCGAACCTTAAACACTTGAGTGATTAGAGTGTATACACTTCCAATGAGGATTCGATGCTTGATTCTTTGTTCTCGGCTTTCATGAGCTATTTTCTTCTGCAAGTTTACTTTTACTTCATTTTTATGATTTTAATCAGTGAAATCCAGTTCATATATGTTCTTGAAAGATTTATTTATTTTTAACCAAGTAGGTAGAAGCATTTCATATTTAGTTGCATTCATATAGATAGGATTGCATTTCATACTTTCTACTATCCCTCTTCATCTTATAGTTTCTCTTGAGCTTAGCATGATGACATGCTAATGTTTAAGTGTGAGGAGATTGATAAACCACTATTTTATGATTTATCTTGTGCTCAATTGAGTGGTTTTTATCTACTCTTTACCCACTTATGCATACTATTTGCATGTTTTACATTTTCCTTCATAATTTTGTGCTTTGATTGAAAACATGCTTCTTTGGCCTTAAGTTCCCTATGTTTAATCCTCTCTTATTACCATTAGATGCCTTGATATGTGTGTTAAGTGTTTTCAGATATTATAGGGCAGGAATGGCTCAGAGGATGGAAAGGAAGCATGCAAAAGTGGAAGGAATACAAGAAGTTGGAGAAATTGCTAAGCTGTCCAGCCTGACCTCTTCGCACTCAAACGGCTATAACTTTAGCTACAGAGGTCCAAACGACGCGGTTCTAGTTGCGTTGGAAAGCTAACGTTCGGAGCTTCGATTTGATATATAATTTGTCATAGCTTCGCCGACGCCAGGTGACGCAAACGCGTGGGTCACGCAGACGCGTGACTTAGCAGGAACGCAACCCGCGCGGCCGCGTGAGCCATGCGGCCACGTCACTTTTTCGCGACCTGTACGTACCAGAATACGCTGGGGGCGATTTCTGGGCTGTTTTTAACCCAGTTTGCGGCCCAGAAAACACAGATTAGAGGCTATAAAGTGGGGGAATGCATCCATTCATAAGCAAGCTTTCACATTCACAATTTTAGGAGTAGAGGTAGTTTTTAGAGAGAGAGGTTCTCTCCTCTCTTAGGATTAGGATTTAGGATTTCTCTTAGTTTTAGGAGCGACTCTCAATCACAGATTCTTTATTTTTATTTATTTTCCCAATTTAATTTATGAACTCTTCCATGTTACAGATTACTCTTTTAAATTAATGTTATTTGAGGTATTTCAGTTTAATATTGCTTTCTTTTATTTATGCTATTATTGCTTTTACTCTGAAGACATCTTTATTCCAATAAGATTTACTTTTCCCCTTTTGGTTTTAGTTAAGAAATCAGTAACTCAGGAATTATCCAATTCAACAGCATAATTGATAATTGTTATCTTGCCAATTGAGTTGAACTTCAATAATCCCAATCTTTTCTTAGGAAATAAATAGGATCCGAAGATCAAACCAATTAATCCCTTGACCTTCCTTTATATTAGTAAAGGCTAACGAAGTGGAATTAAGATTCAATTATTATCACTACTGATAAGGATAGCTAGGATAGGACCTCTAATTTCTTATACCTTGCCAAGAGATTTTATTATTAATATTTTAGTTTACTTGTCATATAACATATTCCCTCCTTACTTCCAAAACCCCAATTTACAAACTCATAACCAATAATAAGAACATACCTCCCTCCAATTCCTTGAGAAGACGACCCGAGGTTTGAATACTTGGTTAACAATTTTTAAGGGGTTTGTTACTTGTGACACCCAAACGTTTGTATGATAGGACTTTTGAAGGTTTAGAAACTATACTTGCAATGAGGATTTATCCGCAAATTTCTAGACCACGCAAAAGTTCTCTCATCAGGCACCAATGCTCAGCTCACTTTGTGAGGTGAGCATTCCCCTGATGCTTTCCACACTACAAGGGAATCCACACAAGGCCTCAATGCTCAGCTCAACTTGTGAGCTGAGCATCCTCTTGGAACCAAATTCTTCCTGGGCTGAAAATTGAATTAAAAATCCAACTTAATTCATTTCTTCACCAAATCAAAAGCCCATCCAAATTCCAAAATTCAGGAGTAGAAAGTATATAAATAGAAGCTAGTTTGATGTAATTAGGACACACGGAGAATTACTTTTGAATTTTCCTTTTTACTTTCATTTTCATTTGAAGCTTTTACTTTTGAATTTAGATCTTAGAGAATTTGGAAGGAGAATTGATCTCTCTTCTTCCTTGTTCTTGCTTGAGCACTCTTTAATTTTCTTGCTTTGGATCTTGGGTGAAGAATTGAAGAACTTCTGTTTCAATCTTACCTTGAGATCTCTTGTTTACTCTTTTTGCATAATTGAATTTCAAATTCCATTTACTGCTTCATCTTCTAATCTTTATGCAATCTCCTTTCATTTATTTCTTCTGCAATTGTTCTTGTTGGATCAAGGAAGGATTTGAGATCTAGAATTGTTATCTAGTCTCTTCCACTCCTGAGATCTTCATCCTCCTTTAAACTGCTGCAAATTAAGCATCGCTCATTTTCTGTTTTTAGATCTTCAAAGCATTTTTACTTTTTCTGTTGAGATCTATTTCCATTTAATCAATCCTCTACTCTTATGTTTGTTGCAATTTACCTTTGCTTGTTTAAATTCTGCAATCCCAACTCCCAATTCCTTTTATGATTCAAGAAATTTACATTTCTTGCACTTTAAGCT
This sequence comes from Arachis hypogaea, assembly GCF_003086295.3. Taxonomy (NCBI): domain Eukaryota; kingdom Viridiplantae; phylum Streptophyta; class Magnoliopsida; order Fabales; family Fabaceae; genus Arachis; species Arachis hypogaea. The sequence goes on along the minus strand of NC_092039.1, from coordinate 54,418,344 downwards.
TCAGTTTTTTACATTTCTTGCAATCTAAGTTTCTATGCTTTACATTACTTGCACTTTAAGATTCAGCCTCTTTACTTTCTTGCTCTTTGATTTACTGCAATATTCCCTTCTCCCTTTACATTCCAAGAAATTTAGCTTCTGTTAATGATAGACCACTCAACCAATACCTGATTCGCTTGACTAAATCAACCACTAAACTAAAATTGCTCAATCCTTCAATCCTTGTGGGATCGACCTCACTCATGTGAGTTATATTACTTGATGCGACCCGGTGCACCTGCCGGTGAGTTTTGTGTCGGATCATTTTTCGCACATCAAAATGCTTTCTCATGTTGGACCAAATTGGGGTCTGAGCGGATATAGTGACATGTAATCCTCCCAACACTTTGATTTGGAAATACATGTGGTATAATCAGTGACCATACTTCATCTCTTCCCAAGAGAAATTAAATCAAGGAATTGGGCAATTGTTCAAGCTTAGAGAGATTGGGTTGCCAAGGAATTGGAACCCAATCACTTAAGATTGCCAAGGAGATCAATAGATGCTTTGATTGAGGAAAAGATGAAAATGAATTTGATCCGGAGAATACAATATCTCCTGAGCCCAATAAATTCCCCATCTCTAATCTTATCCATTCTCTTTACTTTCTGCCATTTATTTCCATGTTCATCTCCTCGATTCCCTATTTAAGATTCTGCACTTTATTTCCTTCAATTTACTTTTCCGTCATTTAATTTCCTGCAACATCAACTACACTCTGTTTAGCTTAACTAGCATATTCTTCCAACTAACGTTTCTTGACCAATCAATCCCTGTGGGATTCGACCTCACTCTATTGTGAGTTTTTACTTGACGACAATTCGGTACACTTGCCAAAGGGAAATTTGTTGAGAGAAAAATTTTCATGCATCATGTTTATGGCGCCGTTGCCGGGGATTGATTTTGTATCAACAATGATTAAGTTGGAAGTTCACTAGATTGAGCATTTTTCTTTTGTTTGTTTATTTTATTCAGTCATTTAACTTCAGTTTATTTAGTTTCTTCCTCATCCCCTATCCCCTCGTTATCTTCTTTTTCTTTGAATTTACTTACAATTATGCTCACTAACCCACTAACTGTTTGATAAATTGCACAACTCATACTAACGATCACTCTAACAAGAATAATCACTTCATTTTATCTCTTACTGTGTGCTCTGTTAGATGTATGACAGGGAGAAGAGGCAGAGCTTCAACTTCCTTTGATTCAGAACTTGAGAGGACCCTCCATAGATTAAGGAGGAAAGCAAGAGGGAAAAGAGTCGTTGGTGCTGAGGAAGAGGAAGAGTGCTTTGAAACAAACATGGAAGAGAACTTGGAAAACAATTATGAAGGAGAAGCTCACAACCATGCCATAGAAGGCCCTGCAAATCATGCTGGGCAAGAGAGGAGAGTTCTAGGCTCTTGCATCAATCCAAACTCAGGAAGCTGTGGAAGTAGCATCCAAAAGCCCACCATACATGCCAACAACTTTGAACTAAAACCCCAGCTCATCACCCTTGTTCAGAACAACTGCTCATTTGGAGGAAGTGCCCAAGAAGATCCCAATAAGCATCTAACCACCTTCCTGAGAATATGTGACACTGTGAAGTCTAATGGAGTCCATCCGGATGTCTATAGGCTACTTTTGTTCCCTTTTTTCACTCAGGGACAAAGCATCTAAGTGGCTTAAATCCTTCCCGAAGGAGAGCTTAACAAATTGGGAAGACATGGTAAACAAGTTTTTGGCAAGATTCTACCCTCCTCAAAGAATTAATAGGCTGAGAGCTGAGGTGCAAACTTTCAGGCAACAAGATGGTGAAACTTTTTATAAGGCATGTGAGAGATTCAAGGACTCAACAAGAAGATGCCCACCGGACATGTTCAATGAGTGGGTTCAACTTTACATTTTCTATGAAGGTCTTTCTTATGAGTCAAAGAAGGCTGTAGATCATTCATCAAGAGGATCTCTAAACAAGAAGAAAACCATTGAAGAAGCCATAGATGTCATTGAAACGGTAGTTGAGAATGACTACTTCTATACTTTTGAAAGAAGCAACACTCGAGGAGTAATGGATCTAAACCACATGAATGCATTGCTGGCTCAAAATAAGATGATTACCAAGCAGCTAGCAGATCTCACCAAGAAGGTGGAAGAAAACCAAGTTGCAGCAGTCATCACTTCATCACCAACTCAAGAAGGAGTGAATATAGGGGAAGAAGGTGACTGGGAACAAGCCAATTATGTTGGAAACTCACCCAGACAAATCCATTATCCATATTCCAAAACATAAAATTCTGGATGGAGAAATCACCCTAACTTTGGGTGGGGAAATCAACAAGACCAAAGCCACGACCAGAGACGCCACAACCATAATTCCAACAATAATGCAACTCACAACCATCCCTCATATAGATCCTATCAACAACCACCTAATCTTAACCCACCATCACTAACTGAGGATAGACTTTCCAAGATTGAGACTCTACTTGAAGACATATGTAAAGAAGCCCAAGACAACAAGGTATTTAAGGATGAAGTGCGAGCTAATATCAAAAACCTAGGGGAAACCATCAAGAGACTAGAATCCCAAGTAGGGTATTTATCTCAACAGTTTCCCAAACCCACTGATGGATTTCTGGTGCACGGATTTTGTGATCATCAACAATGGCTCCAATAATTTGGTAGCTCTCACATGTGAATTACACTTACTCACAACTCCGCACAACTAACCAGCAAGTGCACTAGGTCGTCCAAGTAATACCTTACGTGAGCAAGGGTCGATCCCACGGAGATTGTTGGTATGAAGCAATCTATGGTCATCTTGTAAATCTCAGTCAGGCTGATTCAAATATGATTGGATTAGATATTCAAAAGATAAATAAAATAAACAGGAAATAAAGATAAAGTTACTCATGTAATCCAATGGTGGGAATTTCAGATAGGTGCATGGAGGTATTGTGTTCCTTCCGAATCTTTACTTTCTTATTACATTCATCCAATCATTCTTACTCCTTTCCATGGCAAGCTATATGTAGGGCATCACCATTATCAATGGCTACATCCCATCCTCTCAGTGAAAAAGGTCCAAATGCTCTGTCACAGCACGGTAATCATCTGTTGGTTCTCAATCAGGTTGGAGTAGAATCCAGTGATTCTTTTGCGTCTGTCACTAACGCCCAGCCTTCATGAGTTTGAAGCTCGTCATAGTCATTCAATCCCGGAATCCTACTCGGAATACCACAGACAAGGTCAGACTTTCCGGATTCCTATAAATACCTCCATCAATTCTAGCTTATACCACGAAGATTCTGATTAAGGAATCCAAGAGATATGCGCCCGGTCTAAGGTAGAATGGAAGTGGTTGTCAGTCATGTGCGTTCATAGGTGAGAATGATGATGAGTGTCACGGATCATCACATTCATCAAGTTGAAGTGCAACGAATATCTTAGAACAGGAATAAATCGAATTGGATAGAAAATAATAGTAATTGCATTAAAACTTGAGGTACAACAGAGCTCCACACTCTTAATCTATGGTGTGTAGAAACTCCACCGTTGAAAATACATAAGTGAAAGAGGTTCAGGCATGGCCGAATGGCCAGCCCCCAAACGTGGTCACAAGACCGAATGATCAAAGACTCCTAATAAACTAGTAAAAAGTTCTATTTATAATAAACTAGCTACTAGGGTTTACATAGGTAAGTAATTGATGCATAAATCCGGGGCCCACTTGGTGTGTGCTTGTGCTGAGCTTGATCTATCCACGAAATGAGGCTTCTTTGGAGTTGAACGCCAAGTTGTAACGTGTTTTGGCGTTTGACTCCAGAATGCAGCATGGAACTGACGTTGAGCGCCAGTTTACGTCATGTAATCACGAATAAAGTTCTGGATGTGTTTTTGGACTATTATATATTGCTGGAAAGCTCTGGATGTCTACTTTCCAACGATGTTAAGAGCGCGCCATTTGAAGTTCTGCAGCTCCAGAAAATCCATTTCGAGTGCAGGGAGGTCAGATTCCAACAGCATCAGCAGTCCTTTGTCAGCCTCCTATCAGAGTTTTGCTCAGGTCCCTCAATTTCAGCCAGAAAATACCTGAAATCATAGAAAAACACACAAACTCAAAGTAAAGTCCAGAAATGTGAATTTAGCATAAAAACTAATGAAAAAATCCCTAAAAGTAACTAGATCAGGCTAAAAACTTCCTAAAAACAATGCCAAAAAGCGTATAAATTATCCGCTCATCACAACACCAAACTTAAATTGTTGCTTGTCCCAAGCAACTGAAAATCAATTAGGATAAAAGGAAGAGAATATACTATAAATTCCAAAATATCAATGAATATTAATTCTAATTAGATGAGCGGGACTTGTAGCTTTTTGCTTCTGAAGAGTTTTGGCATCTCACTTTTTCCTTTGAAGTTCAGAATGATTGGCTTCTCTAGGAACTTAGAATTTCGGATAGTGTTATTGATTCTCCTAGTTAAGTATGTTGATTCTTGAACACAGCTACTTTTATGAGTCTTGGCCGTGGCCCTAAGCATTTTGTTTTCCAGTATTACCACTGGATACATAAATGCCACAGACACATGACTGGGTAAACCTTTTCAGATTGTAACTCAGCTTTGCTAGAGTCCCCAGTTAGAGGTGTCCAGAGCTCTTAAGCATACTCTTTTTGCTTTGGATCACGACTTTAACCACTCAATCTCAAGCTTTTCACTTGGACCTGCATGCCACAAGCACATGGTTAGGGACAGCTTGATTTAGCCGCTTAGGCCTGGATTTTATTTCCTTAGGCCCTCCTATCCATTGATGCTCAAAGCCTTGGATCCTTTTTACCCTTGCCTTTTGGTTTTAAGGGCTATTGGCTTTTTCTGCTTGATTTTTTTTCGCAAGCTTTTACTTTTTCACTGCTTTTTCTTGCTTCAAGAATCAATTTCATGATTTTTTAGATTGTCAATAACATTTTTCGTTGTTCATCATTCTTTCAAGAGCCAACAATTTTAACATTCATAAACAATAAGATAAAAAATATGAACTGTTCAATCATTCATTTAGAAAATAATAAGTATTGTCACCACCTCAATATAATTAAACTAAATTCAAGGATATATTCAAAAATCTTGTACTTCTTGTTCTTTTGAATTAGAAACATTTTTCTTTTAAGAGAGGTGAAGGATTCATGGAATTATTTATAGCCTTAAGACATAGTTACTAAATACTAATGATTATGAAGTAGAGACACAAAATATAGATAAACATGAAGCATAAAAATCGAAAAACAGAAAAAAATAAGATCAAGGAATGAGTCCACCTTAGTGAGGGTGGCGCCTTTTAAAGGTCCAATGGTGCTTTTTGAGCTCCTTTATGTCTCTTCCTTGCTTCTGTTGCATGATCCCTAGTGATTTTAGTGTTCCTATCCTTAGTTGCAGAAGCATGGGACCTTGTCTCTCAACAAACTTTCCTTCGGCAAGTATACCGAATTATCGTCAAGTAAAAACTCACCATAGAGTGAGGTCGAATCCCACAAGGATTGATTGGTCAAGCAACTTTAGTTAGAAGAATATGCTAGTTGAGCTAAACAGAATTTAGATTGAGACGCAGAAATTTAAATGACTAGAAAGTAAATAGCAGGAATTAAAGTGCAGAATCTTAAATGGGGAATTGGGGTAATGCTCATAAAAGTAAATGGCAGAAATTAAAGAGAATGGGTAAGATCAGAAATGGGGGAATCATTGGGTTTAGGAGATGTTGCAATTCTCCGGATCAATTTCATTCTCATCTCTTCCTCAATCAATGCATTCATTGATCTCCTTGGCAATCTTAAGTGATTGAATCCCAATTCCTTGGTAATTCAATCTCTCAAATCTTGATCAATAGCCAATTCCTTGGTCAATTGCTCATGAGAAGAGATGAAGCATGGTCACTGATTATACCACATACATTTCCCAATTCAAGTATTGAGGGGATTATAGTCACATATCCATCCCAACCCAAATTGGTCCAGCATGAGAAAGCAATTCTAGCATAATCTCTTCATTCCTCTTCCAAGGTTCCGAAGAGATCCAATTATGGATAGTTTCTTTTCCAAGATAACTAACCAATTGAATTAAGATTGAAAGCTTTCTAGTAAAATCAAGAGAAAAGATAGAAGAAGAAGAATGAAAATTAATATTGATCCATCAAATTACAGCAGAGCTCCCTAACCCAATGAAAGGGGTTTAGTTGTTCATAGCTCTAGGAATAAAAAATGGTAGAAAAGAAGAATCCATGATAGAAGTACAGAAAAGTAAATATCCAGAGAGTAGTTCTCCCCAATGCCAAAAGTCCCAAGCTAGTTCAAAACTACTCCTATATATACTACTCTTCATCATCTTCTAGTGAGTTCTTCAAGTCTTGGATGTGGGCTTTGGAACTTGAGTTGAAGCAATTCTCATCTTTAGTGGGCCCAGCTTGCAGAGAAATATGAATTAGGCTCAGGCACTTAGTGAGATTAATCGTGGAATACATTTCTGGGTGCGAGAACGTTAGTGGCATTCACCTTTTCCACTAACGTTCCACCCTTATATGCCCACGTTATTCTCTACGTTAGAAGTCTTAACGTGACTTCTAACGTTCCTTCTCAATTCTTGACCAATGTTAATGGGACTCACTTTTCCCATTAACGTTGGCTTGTGCCCCTTTTCGCAAACATTAATGGGAATCACTTTTCCCATTAACGTTGCTTGCCCTTTGCCTCCCACGTTAGGTCTTACGTTCGCTTAGCTAACGTAGCTCTTAACGTGGGCACCTATCACCTTCGAGAGCGTTAGTGACACTCACCTTTGTCACTAACGCTCTATTTGCCTTAATTCCCTACGTTAGAGTCCACGTTAACTAAGTTAACGTGGCTCTTAACGTAGTAATGAAGCCATCTTCCAATGTTAGTGACAAAAGTGAGTGTTACTAACGTTGGTTCCTTGAACCCCACTCCACGTTAACTTTCACGTTAACAATCTTAATGTGAGAGTTAACGTAGGCAATGAAAATGATTCAATGTTAGTGACAAAAGTGAGTGTCACTAACATTGGCATTATTGATCCTTGTCCACGTTAGAGTTCACGTTAACTTAGTTAACCTGACTCTTAACGTGGGGCATTGCCTAGTTTCCCAACATTAGTGGTGTTCACTTTTACCACTAACGTTGAGGAGAAACGTTATTGGAGTTCACGTTTCTCATTAACGTGGGGTCCTCCTTTCCTTCTACGTTAAGTACCACGTTAACTTAGTTAACATGGCTCTTAACGTAGGCTATGAAATGGCTTCGCAGGCGTTATTGGTGATCACTTTTCTCATTAACGTTGCAAGTCAATTGCCATCCCACGTTAGTAGTTACGTTAACTAAGTTAACGTGAATGCTAACGTTATTCTTCCATGCTTCATTTGACCTGAAATCAAGTAATTAAAATGCATCAAAGCTCTAGCCAAAATCATGAGATCATGCATCACTAAAATATCATGTAATTCTAGCAAAAATCTCATGAAATCATGCAAAATTCACAATAGTTGCTTGAATGAAGGTGTAAGTGTATTTTCACCCAAAACTTGCCTTGTTTAATAGGAAAAATACATGAAACTACCCTAAAACAGTAAAGAAAAGGTCAGTGAAACTGGCCTAAATGCCCTGGCATCAGTTGCTTCCAATAATTATGTGGAGGAAAATGTATCCCCTGAGGTATCTCAAGGATTTCTTGATGAGGGAATTCCTTATGCTCTCTTGATGTGCAGTCAAATGCTCTTCTACTGAGCCATGGAGCCTTGAGATGAATCTCTCCATCTCCCTTGTCTCAGATGTGGAAGCTTTTGTCTTCCCTTTTTTTCTTTTTTTTTGAGGTTTCTCTGGCCTTAGGTGCCATCAATGGTTATGAAAAAACAAAAAGCTATGCTTTTACCACACCAAACTTAGAAAATTGCTCGCCCTCGAGCAAGAAAAGAAAGAAAAGATGAAGAATAAGAGGAAGATATAGAGAAGATGGAGGGATGTGTGTATTCGGCTATATGGGTGAGATTGGGTGGGAAAGATAATTTGAATTTTGAAGGTAGGTGGGGCGTATGGGGAAGAGTGGATAGATGTGAGTGGTGAATGAAAAACAGAAGGGATGACCATGAATGGAGAGAGAAAGGGTGAGGTAGTTGGGGATCCTATGGGGTCCACAGATCCTGAGATGATCCTGTGGGGTCCACAGATCCTGAGGTGTCAAGGATTTACATCCCTGCTCCAATTAGGCATGTAAAATTCCTTAGCATACCATTCTGGCATTTAAACGCCGAAGTGGTGCACGTTCTGGGCGTTCAACGCCCATGTGCAGCATGTTTCTCGCGTTGAACGACAGTTCCATGCTTGTTACTGGCGTTCAGCGCCAGCTTTCCTCAGGGCATATTCCTGGCATTCAAACAATAGGATGTTGCTTGTTTCTGGCGTTCAGCACCAAATCCATGCTCTGTTCTGGCGTTGAACGCCAGCCAGATGCACCTTACTGGCGTTTAAATGCCAGTAAGTCCTTGCTCTAGGGTGTGATTTTTCTTCTGCTATTTTTGATTCTGTTTTTAATTTTAATAATTTTTTTTGTGACTCCACATGAACATGAACCTACTAAAACACAAAATAACAATTAAATAAAAATAAAATTAGATAAATAAAAATTGGGTTGCCTCGCAACAAGCACTTCTTTAATGTCAATAGCTTGACAGTGGGCTCTCATGGCTCTCATGGGCTTTCATGATGGCTCCTAGATATTAAGCAACTTGCTCTCCAGTTACATCTTCATCTTCTTCAGAGGAAGAATAATCTTCAGAGCTCATGAATGGCAGAAGGAGATTTAATGGAATCTCTATGGTCTCTATATGAGCCTCAGATTCCTTTAGGTCCTCAATAGGGAACTCCTTCTTGTTTGAGAGACGTCCCAGGAGGTCTTCCTCACTAGGATTTTCGTCCTTCTCCTCCCTTGTGTATTCGGCCATATTGATTACATCAATGGCCTTGCACTCTCCTCTTGGATTCTCTTCTGTATTGCTTGGGAGAGTACTGGGAGGAGTTTCAGTGACTTTCTTACTCAGCTGGCCCACTTGTGCCTCCAAATTTTTGATGGAGGACCTTGTTTCACTCATGAAACTTAAAGTGGCCTTAGACAGATCAGAGACTAAATTTGCTAAATTAGAGGGGCTCTGCTCAGAATTCTCTGTCTATTGATGAGAAGATGATGGAAAAGGCTTGTTATTGCTTAGCCTATTTCTTCCACCATTATTAAAACCTTGTTGAGGCTTTTGTTGATCCTTCCATGAGAAATTTGGATGATTTCTCCATGATGAATTATAGGTGTTTCCATTAGGTTCACCCATGTAATTTACCTCTGCTATTGCAGGGTTCTTAGGATCATAAGCTTCTTCAGAAGCTGCCTCTTTAGTACTATTGGATGCATTTTGCCATCCATTCAGACTTTGAGAAATCATGTTGACTTGCTGAGTCAACACTTTGTTCTGAGCCAATATGGCATTCAGAGCATCAATTTCAAGATCTCCCTTTCTCTGAGGCGTCCCATTATTCACGGAATTTCCTCAGAAGTGTACATGAATTGGTTATTTGCAACCATGTCAATAAGTTCTTGAGCTTCTGCAGGTGTTTTCTTTAAGTGAATGGATCCACCTGCAGAATGGTCCAATGACATTTTCAAAAACTCAAATAGACCATAATAGAATATATCTAATATGGTCCATTCTGAAAACATGTCAGAAGGACACTTTTTGGTCATCTGCTTGTATCTTTCCCAAGCTTCATAGAGGGATTCACCATCTTTTTGCTTGAAGGTTTGAACATCCACTCTAAGCTTGCTCAGCTTTTGAGGAGGAAAGAATTTATCCAAGAAGACCGTGACCAGCTTATCCCAAGGGTCCAGGCTATCTTTAGGATGTGAGTTCAACCATGTTCTAGCTCTGTCTCTTACAGCAAAAGGAAAAAGCATGAGCCTGCAGACTTCAGGATCTACTCCATTCGGCTTTACAGTGTCACAAATCTGCAAGAACTCAGTTAAAAACTGGTAAGGATCTTCAGATGGAAGTCCATGAAACTTACAGTTCTGTTGCATTAGAGCAACTAATTGAGGTTTCAGCTCAAAATTGTTTGCTCCTATGGCCGGAATGGAGATGCTTCTTCCATCAAATTTAGACGTTGGTTTAGTGAAATCACCTAGCATTCTCCTTGCATTATTGTTGTTGGGTTCGGCTGCCATCTCCTTCTCTTGTTTGAAAATTTCAGAAAGGTTGTCTCTGGATTGTTGTAATTTAGCTTCTCTTAGTTTCCTCTTCAGAGTCCTTTCAGGTTCAGGATCAGCTTCAACAAGAATGCCTTTTTCCTTGTTCCTGCTCATATAGGGAAGAAGAGAACAAGAAAAGAAAAAGGAATCATCTATGTCACAGTAAAGAGGTTCCTTATTGTTAGTAGAAGAAGAAAGGAATAAAAGTGGAGAATCCAATCACAAGGGTGAGGATATAGGCAGTGATTGGAGATGAAGAGAGGTGAAGAGAAGTGTTAGTAAATAAATAAATAAATAAATAGAAGAAGAGGAGAGATAGAGAATTTCGAAAATAATTTTGAAAAAGTAGTTAGTGATTTTCGAAAATTAAAGATAAGATATAGTTAAAATTAAAATTTAAAACAATTAATTAATTAAAAAGAATTTTTGAAAAAGGATGGGGTATTTTCGAAAATTAGAGAGAGAGAAGTAGTTAGGTGGTTTTGAAAAAGATAAGAAACAAACAAAAAGTCAAATAGTTAGTTGAAAAAGATATTAAAATCAAATTTGAAAAGATAAGAAGTTAAGGAGTTAGATAAGATATTTTGAAATCAAATTTTTGAAAAAGATAAAATTTTGAAAAAGATATGATAAAAAGATAAGATAAGAAGATATGATAAAAAGATAGGATTGAAAAAGATTTAATTTTTAAAATTAAAACTAATTACTTAACTAACAAGAAACTAAAAGATATGATTCTAGAATTTAAAGATTGAACCTTTCTTAACAAGAAAGTAACAAACTTCAAATTTTTGAATCAATCACATTAATTGTTAGTGTAATTTCGAAAATTTGAAATAAAATTAAGAAAAAGATTTTGAAAATAATTTTTAAAATTTTCGAATTTAATAAGATAAAAATGAAAAAGATTTGATTTTTGAAAAAGTTTTGAAAAGATAAGATTTTAAAATTGAAAATTTGAATTGACTTGTAAGAAACACTAATTTTAAAAATTTTCTTGACTAACTCAACCCAAAATTTCAAAAATTTGGAGGGAAATAAGGAAAAGATATTTTTATTTTTGAATTTTTAATGAGGAGAGAGAAAAACACAAATATGACCCAAAACATGAAAATTTTGGATCAAAACACTTAATGCATGCAAGAACACTATAAATGTCAAGATGAACACCAAGAACACTTTGAAGATCATGATGAACATCAAGAACATATTTTTGACAAAAATTTTTATGCAAAGAAAATATGCAAGACACCAAACTTAGAAATCTTTAATGCATGGACACTATGAATGCAAAAATGCATATGAAAAACAACAAAAGACACACAACAAGAAATCGTCAAGATCAAACAAGAAGGCTTGCCAAGAACAACTTGAAGATCATGAAGAACACTATGAATGCATGGAATTTTCGAAAAAATAATGCATAAATTTTAAAAATATGCAATTGACACCAAACTTAAAAATTGACTCAAGACTCAAACAAGAAACACAAAATATTTTTGGTTTTTATGATTTTATGATTTTTTTGTATTTTCTTTTGATTTTTTTCGAAAAACATTTAGAAAAAAAGAAAATAAGAAATTCAAAATTTTTAATAAGAATTCCAGGAATCTTTCAATATTTGTCTAAAGCTCCAATCCAAGGGTTGGACATGGCTTAATAGCCAGCCAGCTTTAGAAGATATAAATCGGGCATTCAACAGCTGATATTTCATCTAACTCCATATATATACCCGACCTATTGACAAGTGGAGGCCTCATTCCAAGGGGGTTTGGATATGGCTTTACAGCCAACCAGGCATCAACATGTTACTTGTGAAACTCTAGAATTCATTCTTAAAAATTTAGAATAATTTTCGAAAACAGATGAGAAATTTTTGAAAGATTTTTGAAAAAAAAAATTTTGAAATTAAAACAAAAAGAAAATTACCTAATCTGAGCAATAAGATGAACCGTCAGTTGTCCATACTCGAACAATCCCCGACAACGGCGCCAAAAACTTAGTGCACGAATTTTGTGATCATCAACAATGGCTCCAATAATTTGGTTGCTCTCACACGTGAATTACACTTAGTCACAACTCTGCACAACTAACCAACAAGTGCACTGGGTCGTCCAAGTAATACCTTACGTGAGTATGGGTCGATCCCACGGAGATTGTTGGTATGAAGCAATCTATGGTCATCTTGTAAATCTCAGTCAGGCTGATTCAAATATGATTGGATTAGATATTCAAAAGATAAATAAAATAAACAGAAAATAAAGATAAAGTTACTCATGTAATCCAATGGTGGGAATTTCAGATAGGTGCATGGAGGTGCTGTGTTCCTTCCGAATCTTTACTTTCTTATTACATTCATCAAATCCTTCTTACTTCTTTCCATGGCAAGCTGTATGTAGGGCATCACCGTTGTCAATGGCTACATCCCATCCTCTCAGTGAAAAAGGTCCAAATGCTCTATCACAGCACGGCTAATCATCTGTCGGTTCTCAATCAGGTTGGAGTAGAATCCAGTAATTCTTTTGCGTTTGAAACTAACACCCAGCCTTCATGAGTTTGAAGCTCGTCACAGTCATTCAATCGCAGAATCCTACTCGGAATACCGCAGACAAGGTCAGACCTTCCGGATTCCCATGAATACCGCTATCAATTCTAGCTTATACCACGAAGATTCTGATTAAAGAATCAAAGAGATATGCACCCGGTCTAAGGTAGAACGGAAGTGGTTGTCAGTCACGCGCGTTTATAGGTGAGAATGATGATGAGTGTCATGGATCATCACATTCATCAAGTTGAAGTGCAACGAATATCTTAGAATAGGAATAAATCGAATTAGATAGAAAATAATAGTAATTGCATTAAAACTTGAGGTACAGCAGAGCTCCACACCCTTAATCTATGGTGCGTAGAAACTCCACTGTTGAAAATACATAAGTGAAAGAGGTTCAGGCATGGCCGAATGGCCAGCCCCCAAACATGGTCACAAGACCGAATGATCAAAGACTCCTAATAAACTAGTAAAAAGTTCTATTTATATTAAACTAGCTACTAGGGTTTACAGAGGTAAGTAATTGATGCATAAATCCACTTCCGGGGCCCACTTGGTGTGTGCTTGGGCTGAGCATGATCTATCCACGAGCTGTGGCTTCTTTTGGAGTTGAACGCCAAGTTGTAACGTGTTTTGGGCGTTAAACTCTGGTTCGTGACGTGTTTCTGGCGTTTGACTCCAGAATGCAGCATGGAACTGGCTTTGAGCGCCAGTTTACGTCATCTAATCACGAATAAAGTATAAACTATTATATATTGCTGGAAAGATCTGAATGTCTACTTTCCAACGCCGTTGAGATCGCATCATATGGAGTTTTGTAGCTCCAGAAAATCCATTTCGAGTGCAGGGAGGTCAGATTCCAACAGCATCAGCAATCCTTTGTCAGCCTCCTATCAGAGTTTTGCTCAGGTCCCTCAATTTTAGCCAGAAAATACCTGAAATCACAGAAAAACACACAAACTCATAGTAAAGTCCATAAATGTGAATTTAGCATAAAAACTAATGAAAACATCCCTAAAAGTAACTAGATCATGCTAAAAACTTCCTAAAAACAATGCCAAAAAGCGTATAAATTATCCGCTCATCAATTTCCCAGTGACACAGAGAAGAATCCAAGAGGAGAAACAAGGAAGGTCAGGTGGGAAGAATGCAAGATGATCACCACAAGTGATGTGAGGAGTGTGGAGGAAGTAGACACACAAACAAAACACCTCCAAGATTGTCCAAAGAAAAATCATGGAGAAAGAAACTATGAACCCCAACCGACACTCAGGGAAGAGCTAAAGAAAAGGGAAATCCTAAACCCATATGCACCCTTTCCCCAAAGGCTCAAGGGTGGTGTAGCAGGGAGAATGTATTAAAGGTTCCTTGACATGTTTGCATCTCTTGATGTAAATATACCATTCATTAAGGCCCTCCAGCAAATGCCCTCCTACATCAAGTATATAAAGGAGCTACTAGCCAAAAAGAGTTCATTGAAGGGTGGACAAACAATAAAGATGAACAGGGAGTGCACTGCTCTCATTCAAACAGATCCACCTATAAAGAAGAAGGATCCAGGGAGTTTATACATTCCTTGTGCTATAGGAGAGACAATGATTGATAAGGGGCTCTGTGACCTGGGAGCAAGCATCAACTTAATGCCTCTGTCCCTCATGAAAAAGCTTCAAATCAATGAGCTAACACCCACAAACGTAATCATCAAACTGGCTGACAAAACCCAAAAACAGGCAATAGGAGTGGTTGAGAACGTGTTAGTGAAGGTTGGGAACTACTTCCTTCCCACAGACTTTGTTATCCTGGAAATGGAAGAGAATCCCAGTCACCCCATCATTCTCAGAAGACCATTCTTAGCCACAGCCAGAGCACTTATAGATGTGGAGCGAGGAGAGCTAGTATTGAGAATACATGATGAGTAGCTCACCTTCAATGTTTTCAAACCCTCACAAGAAGCAGATCATGATAACAAAAAGTCAGAGGAAGAGCACAAGAAAGAGCTGATGGAAGAGCCAAACAAAGGAGCACAAGCACCACACCACAAAACTCCTATGGTTAACAACTAATGTGATCAGAAGGAGCAACAACCAAGTGTAGCCCAAAAGGAACCAGACCCACCAGAGTCATGTGAGACAAGCAACAAAACTTTCCTCAAAGAGAAAACCACAAGTAGCAAAGTAACATCAAGGGACATAAGAAAAAAGGTTCCAAGGGGATGGAAAAATAAGAAGATCCCTACAGAAGATTTCTCTCCAGGAGATGCAGTGGTCTCTGCCTACTTTCCATCCATACCACCCCATCTCCCCACTATTCCATCTCAGCAGCCTCCAGTATACACCATCAACAAAATCTTGTTCTTAGAACATGTGGAACTTCTTAACAAAGCCAATGGAAACAGGTTCATTACAAGGGGGGAAGATTTGAAGCACTACCAACCACCCTGACAAAGGCCAAACATCAAGCTAATGATGCTAAAGAAGCGCTTTATAGGAGGCAACCCATGTTCTACACCCTCTCTCTTTAATCTCTAATAGTAGTAATAAAGCAAATTTTACGGATTCTAAATCAACTTCGACAAACAATATAAGAATCCCTACATGCAGCATATAGTACATGATAAGTTTGGTGTTCAAGGCACACCAAGAGGGCTTGAACACACTCAATGGTATGAGATTCTTTTTTAGTCTTGTTACACCATATGATCACAAACAAGTTTGGTGTTACCAACATTGCATGCATGGGAAATTGAGTGGTCGATTGATTTGTATTCATGAAAAGCATTTCGTTATTTCAAAAATAAAAGAAAAAGATTTTAATGATAGCTATTTCATACTTTAATTCTTCCCACCAAAAATTCAATTAACCATTTTGCATTCCTTTTGTCTTGTATAGGAAATCAAGAAGGGTATTAGTGGTACTTGATAGGACAATCAAAGAAGGGAAATTCGGTGACTATACCAAGGAGACTGATGTGTGGAAAACGATCCAACACAAAACTCACCGGCAAGTGTACCGGGTCGCATCAAGTAATATAACTCACATGAGTGAGGTCGATCCCACAGGGATTGAAGGATTGAGCAATTTTAGTTTAGTGGTTGATTTAGTCAAGCGAATCAAGTATTGGTTGAGTGGTTTATCATTAACAGAAGCTAAATTGCTTGGAATGTAAAGGGAGAAGAGAATATTGCAGTAAATCAAAGAGCAAGAAAGTAAAGAGACTAAATCTTAAATTGCAAGTAATGTAAATAACTGAAGCTTAAAGTGCAAGAAACATAAATTGCTTGAATCATAAAAGGAATTGGGAGTTGAGATTGCAGAATTTAAACAAGGAAAGGTAAATTGCAACAAACAGAAGAGTAGAGGATTGATTAAATGGAAATAGATCTCAACAGAAAAAGTAAAAATGCTTTGAAGATCTAAAAACAGAAAATGAGCAATGCTTAATTTGCAGCAATTTAAAAGAGGATTGAAGATCTCAGGAGTGAAAGAGACTAGATAACAAGTCTAGATCTCAAATCCTTCCTTGATCCAACAAGAACAATTGCAAAAGAAATGAAGGAAAGTAAATTGCAGAAAGAGTAGAAGATGAAGCAGTAAATAGAGATTGAAATTCAATTCTGCAG
The DNA here is from genome assembly GCF_003086295.3 of Arachis hypogaea. Lineage (NCBI taxonomy): Eukaryota > Viridiplantae > Streptophyta > Magnoliopsida > Fabales > Fabaceae > Arachis > Arachis hypogaea. The sequence continues at coordinate 54,401,868 of NC_092039.1, read as the reverse complement.
AAAAGTAAAACAAGAGATCACAAGGTGAGATTGAAGCAGAAGTTCTTTAATTCTTCACCCAAGATCCAAAATAAAAAGTAAAGAGTGCTCAAGCAAGAACAAGGAAGAAGAGAGATCAATTCTCCATCCTAATTCTCTAAGAAATTAAAATGCAAGTCAAAAGGAAAATTCCAAAATGAAGTCTAAAGATTCTAAAAGAATAAAAGGTAAAAAAAAAAAGGTTCTCTTTACATTAAACTAGCTCCTATTTATACACTTTCTTTTCTTGGATTTTTGGATTTGGATGGGCTTTTGATTTGGTGAAGAAATGAATTAAGTTGGATTTTTAATTGAATTTCAGCCCATGAAGAATGTGGTTCCAGGAGGATGCTCAGCTCACAAGTTGAGCTGAGCATTGAGGCCTTGTGTTGATTCCTTTGCACCGTGCCAAGCATCAGGGGAATGCTCAGCTCAACTTGTGAGCTGAGCATTGGTGCCTTGGTGCGCTGCCCTTGGACCGTGCCAAATTTGGTGCGCTTCACTCCTTCCTGGCCGTGCCAAGATGTGCCTCCTTGCACCAAGAAGTAGCGCTCTGCTCACTAAGTGAGCTGAGCATTGGTGCTCACAAGGAGAGGTCCTTGGTTCTAAACTCGCTGAATGCATGCGCTGGAGGTTTTCTTGTGGTGCCTTGCTCCTTGCTTCCTTGAGGTGTTGAGTTCGAATCCTGGAGGTGGCATTTTGCTAATTTTTGGCTTGTTTTCCTTTGGAGTAGCGCTTCCCCCCTCCCCTTAGGTCATGGGTTCAAGCCTTGGAGCATGCACTTTGCAACTTATTTTCTTTGAATTATTCTTCAATGCTTTCGACAATGCTCACTTGGTGAGCTGAGCATTGTTTTTCTTTTCTTTGTTTCTTGGCTTCCTATTGTGCTCAGCTCACAAAGTGAGCAGAGCATTGTGCCTTGGTCCCATGGGAGTGAGTGTAGTGCTCACTTAGTGAGCATTGGTGCTCTTGGAGTGAGCTTCAAGGTTTCATGTGCCACACTTCCTCCTTTCTTTGCCACACTTTCTTTATTGAGCCACACTTTTTAGGCCACGTTTTCTTCTTTTCTTCACCTACAATTAATCAAAACAACCAATCAAAGTATCACCAAATTCACAAGGTTTATAAATCATTAAAATGCAATTAAATTTAGCCTAAACCTCATGATTTAGCATCAATTATATGGTGGTTGTTTGATTCAAGGAAACCATGCATTTCCATTCCAAATTACTTACTTAGAATGCAAGAAAGTGCATAAAACCTAATAAAAACAAAGAAAAAGGCTAGTGAAACTAGGCTAAGATGACTTGTAATCACAACACCAAACTTAAAACTTGCTTGTCCCCAAGCAAGAAAAGAATTATGCTCAAAGGTTCTTTCAATCAGAATGGATTTAAAGAATAACATGTGCTATCATGTGAGTGAAGTGATTAAGTGACAATGGGGTGAACTCTAAATTATATGCTCATGCAAGGATTTCAGTGCTTACTAGTCCCCACATCTTGGAAGTCTTAGGTCTTAGAACTTTCATCCAAATGGCATCATGGAGATCTCTCTATAGGTAATCACCTTGAAGCAGCTTATATTTTTATGTGCTTTGGCCTTGACTCTAAGTGTCATGTCTCAAAGCGGCTCTTTAGATAAGCTTTCAATCAATACTCCTAAACCAGTTGGTTTTAAGGTATTAGGTGTTAAAGCACCCCTGAGGATTTACTTGCTCAAGCCTCTCTCTTTGACACAATTCGACCACAAGCATTTACTAGAATAATAACTCTTTGAGTTCTTGTTTCTTTCTTCTTTTCTGCCCAGTAATTGATGCTCAGAGCCTTGGGCCATGTTCTTTCATTTTTGTGTTTTCTTTCTTTTGTTTGCTGCCTCTTGGATCAATAAATGTTTGAGAATCTCCACAATACTTCTTTGAACTCTATGTCCTGCCTATGAGCTCCCATGCAAGTTTTCATAAGCATGCAACCTTAATGCATAATCACACAACTAGAACCACCACTTCTCCTAATCTTTTACTTGCCTCAAAATTGTTTAATTCCTCAATCCTTCTTTTCAAAGAACTGTTATGTGATGCCTTCTTGAGAAATTGAGTGCAAGCAAGTTTGGAGAGTATAAGGTTGTGATGATTCAAGCATCTCAATTATTGAATTACAGAAAAATTATACTATGCAGACAGACAGGGGTACAATATCACTTTCAATCACAGCAATATCTGATGTAAAATAATCACTTAATAATACAACCTTTTGGAGTTTACTTGCTTTCCTCGTCCTCATCATCATCATCATTGTTGGTCTTTACATTCTTCTTTCATCTCTTTGGTTGATGATGCTTAATCCTTCCAAAAACTTGTATGATACTCTGCAATGATATTAAAAGTTGCTTGTTCCCCAAACACTTGAAAAATGGTTAGCATGCATGTATGTTTGTAGACTTCTGAACTTAGATTGGTGTGTGAACACCAAACTTAGTTCCTTGCCTTATATAGCAGTTTGTACATATACAGAAAACCACATGTGCTCTTAGTAAGAAAACATACTATAAACTAGAAAAGCAAGCTATGAACTAGAAAACAGACTTCGAACTAAAAACTAAACGATTGTTAAGTAGCTTCTCTGGTGTTTTGGAGCTGGCACTGATTATGCAGATGGTGAAAATGTGTTTTCAAATGAGATTTTTGGTGGAACACCAAACTTAGCATCCTTCACTCTTCCTCAAATTATTTTGGTGTGAAACACCAAACTTAGCTCCTTGCACTAAAGATAAAACTACCCTAAATTTTTATTGAAATAGCTATGAAAAGAGAACTACCTCAGGTTGGGTTGCCTCCCAACAAGCGCTTCTTTATTGTCACTAGCTTGACATCTTGTTCTTTGATCATGGAGGCTGAAAATCATAGTGCCTTAGCTTTTCTCTTCTTACCGTGAACTTCCTTCCGGTCTCCTCCATTTCTTGGTGCTCTTCTTCAGAAATTCCAGAGGTAGAGAACTCTCTCCTGGTTTATGTCATACAACCAAAACAGCAAAGATACACAGAACACTCTGTAGCTTGAGTGCAGTGAGAGTAAGTAGAGACAAAGTCTCAAACAGTTAGTGTGCAAGATAGAAATAAAAGAAATAGAAAAGAAAAAGTGCTTGATCTAAATCACCACCTCACTTAATCATTGTCAACCTAATCAATCACCGGCAACGGCGCCAAAAACTTGATGTGTGGAAAACGATCCAACACAAAACTCACCGGCAAGTGTACCGGGTCGCATCAAGTAATATAACTCACATGAGTGAGGTCGATCCCACAGGGATTGAAGGATTGAGCAATTTTAGTTGAGTGGTTGATTTAGTCAAGCGAATCAAGTATTGGTTGAGTGGTTTATCATTAACAAAAGCTAAATTGCTTGGGATGTAAATGGAGAAGAGAATATTGCAGTAAATCAAAGAGCAAGAAAGTAAAGAGACTGAATCTTAAATTGCAAGTAATGTAAATAACTGAAGCATAAAGTGCAAGAAACGTAAATTGCTTGAATCATAAAAGGAATTGGGAGTTGGGATTGAAGAATTTAAACAAGCAAAGGTAAATTGCAACAAATAGAAGAGTAGATGATTGATTAAATCGAAATAGATCTCAACAGAAAAAGTAAAAATGCTTTGAAGATCTAAAAATAGAAAATGAGCGATGCTTAATTTGCAGCAATTTAAAAGAGGATTGAAGATCTCAGGAGTGAAAGAGACTAGATAACAAGTCTAGATCTCAAATTCTTCCCTGATCCAACAAGAACAATTGCAAAAGAAATGAAGGAAAGTAAATTGCAGAAAGAGTAGAAGATGAAGCAGTAAATAGAGATTGAAATTCAATTCTGCAGAAAAGTAAAACAAGAGATCACAAGGTGAGATTGAAACAGAAGTTCTTCAATTCTTCACCCAAGATCCAAAATAAAAAGTAAAGAGTGCTCAAGCAAGAACAAGGAAGAAGAGAGATCAATTCTCCTTCCTAATTCTCTAAGAAATTAAAATGCAAGTCAAAAGGAAAATTCCAAAATGAAGTCTAAAGATTCTAAAAGAATAAAAGGTAAAAAAAAAGGTTCTCTTTACATCAAACTAGCTCCTATTTATACACTTTCTATTCTTGGATTTTGGGAGTTGGATGGGCTTTTGATTTGGTGAAGAAATGAATTAAGTTGGATTTTTAATTGAATTTCAGCCCATGAAGAATGTGGTTCCAGGAGGATGCTCAGCTCACAAGTTGAGCTGAGCATTGAGGCCTTGTGTTGATTCCTTTGCACTGTGCCAAGCATCAGGGGAATGCTCAGCTCAACTTGTGAGCTGAGCATTGGTGCCTTGGTGCGCTGCCCTTGGACCGTGCCAAATTTGGTGCGCTTCACTCCTTCCTGGCCGTGCCAAGATGTGCCTCCTTGCACCAAGAAGTAGCGCTCTGCTCACTAAGTGAGCTGAGCATTGGTGCTCACAAGGAGAGGTCCTTGGTTCGAAACTTGCTGAATGCATGCGCTGGAGGTTTTCTTGTGGTGCCTTGCTCCTTGCTTCCTTGAGGTGTTGAGTTCGAATCCTGGAGGTGGCATTTTGCTAATTTTTGGCTTGTTTTCCTTTGGAGTAGCGCTTCCCCCCTCCCCTTAGGGCATGGGTTCAAGCCTTGGAGCATGCACTTTGCAACTTATTTTCTTTGAATTATTCTTCAATGCTTTCGACAATGCTCACTTGGTGAGCTGAGCATTGTTTTTCTTTTCCTTGTTTCTTGGCTTCCTATTGTGCTCAGCTCACAAAGTGAGCAGAGCATTGTGCCTTGGTCCCATGGGAGTGAGTGTAGCGCTCACTTAGTGAGCATTGGTGCTCTTGGAGTGAGCTTCAAGGTTTCATGTGCCACACTTCCTCCTTTCTTTGCCACACTTTCTTTATTGAGCCACACTTTTTAGGCCACGTTTTCTTCTTTTCTTCACCTACAATTAATCAAAACAACCAATCAAAGTACCACCAAATTCACAAGGTTTATAAATCATTAAAATGCAATTAAATTTAGCCTAAACCTCATGATTTAGCATCAATCATATGGTGGTTGCTTGATTCAAGGAAACCATGCATTTCTATTCCAAATTACTTACTTAGAATGCAAGAAAGTGCATAAAACCTAATAAAAACAAAGAAAAAGGCTAGTGAAACTAGGCTAAGATAACTTGTCATCAGAGACTACACACTTGTCTTCAAGGGGAGTATCTTTGGAAATGTTGCCATGCAACATTGGGAGTTGGATAGCCTTGGAGACCAAACCAAGACCCTCATAAAAGGGGTGATCCTCGTGCTCATCCAATGGCAAATCCCAAACGTCCGTTATTAAAATAACACTATCAATCCACACCTTTCAAACACCCATCATCCCTCTATATAAATGATCCCCATTCTACAACCTCTCCGTACACACTTGTTATTCTCATTCATCTCCCTTTCTTCTCTTGAACACACACACTTCATCCTCCACCAAAAGTTTGATACACACCCTCCTAGCCACATCTTGTGAGCCGTAAACATACCAACCATCACTCATGGCTTCATCTAGCTCTAAAAGGAGAAGAGGGAAGGAGCCTATGGAGCAGCCTCCTTCCGATGGTGGGAGATTCAAGACCACCTTCCATGAGCTCCAATATGAACAGATCAAAAACAAGAAAATCTTGCCAGGATTGACATTCCAGTTCAACGAGGATGAGTGCCCAAAGATCAGAGAGAAGATTACACATAGGGGTTGGCAAAAGCTCACCAACCTAGAGACAAAGATAAATACAAACCTCATCAAGGATTTCTATGCAAATGTGGCCAGAAAAGACAGTACTAGGGCCCCCACCTTCAAAAGTTACGTAAGAGGAACAGAGGTGGACTTCAGCCCCAATGCTATAACAAGGACTCTTCAGCTGAAATCGCCACATTTCAATGAACTCAGTTATCAAGTAAGAATAAGCAATGCCCCAGACGAAGATGAACTTTAAGAAATTGTGAATGATATGTGTGTTATAGGGTCTGATTGGGAAAGGTACTAAGACAAGAGGCCGCGGTTCATTAGGAGAGGAGACCTCATTCCGGAAGCCAAGGGATGGTTTGAGCTCGTAAGGAGGTCTATCCTTCCAGCCGCAAAGAATTCTGAGGTCAATATTGCTCGAGCTACCATGGTACATTGCTTAGTAAAGGGTGGAAGCATCAATGTGCATGAAATTATAGCTGAAGGGATCCAGGATTCAGCCGAGAAGAATGATCTGGGTGTTAGACTTTGGTACCCCAGCACCATCCTGAGACTATGCATGAAAGCCAAGGTGGTATTCGAAGACAAAAATCCACAATGGGTAAATCCTGGGAGGTTAGTCACGCTTCAACGCATAAACTATGTGACACCCGCTCAACAGCAAAGGAGGCCTCAGATAAGGAAAAGAACTGCACCAGAAGAGCCCCACCAAGAAGAACCTCACCAAGAAGAACACCAACAAACAGAGTACCAGCAAGAAGGACAATATGATCCAACCAATATAAATCTGTTTCACATTAAGGAAGCCATTGAGTATATGGCAAGTAACTATATGGAGGGACAAGAACAATAACTACATGTCCAAGCTCAAAGGATGGATCGTCAAGAAGAACTACTCTCTAGTTGGATGGATCAACAAAGAGAGTGGCAGTAACAGCAAATGGAGTTGCAACAGGAGCATTACTCCCAGCTCACCCAAGCCATCAATCAAGTGTCCAAAAGGCAAGAGAGTTAGGACAAACACCTTCAAGAACTCAACCAACGCCAGATAGCCCAGATGAAAGCATTCAACGAATTCATTATGCTCAACGAAGGAAGGCAACTGCATCGAGAAGAATTTAGCATAAACACTCAGGCCAAGTTAACTTATATGACTGGGCATATTCATAACTTGCACCCTGCCATTCCAAGTTATGAGGCAGTTCGCAAGGACTTAACAGAACAAGAAGAGGGAAAGGTGAAATAGCAAAAGGAAGCATTAAAGAAGAAGATGGAGGATGCTGGTTTCAGGAAAACGCTGATCGGGAAGCGCAAAGGAAATGGGGACTCAAGCAATCAAGGAGGACCCCAAGACAAAGGGACATGAGCATACCAATAAGTGAAAGGTGGTGGAGTTCCCTCTTTGTTTTATCTTTTTCAAAGCTTTAAATAAGGAAAATCATGTATGAAATAGAACATGCTTCTATAGTAGTTTAGGAATTTTCAATTATGCTTTAAAATTTTGTTGCTTAGGTCCATGCTCACTAGTCTAATGTCCCTATTGTTCATAGTCATCTTGCTTATATGTATGCTTGTCCTTTAAGCCAATCAAAAAGAAATTGTTATGAAAAGAACAAGAGTGGAGTTATATTGTAAAGTGAATTTTGAATGTTTGTGGTAGGGTGATTAATTAGCTAAGTTGGTTCACCAACAAGGTAGAAAGGCAATTATCTATCTTGAATCCTATGCTTGAAACACATCCTATGAGAATAACCAAATAAGGAAATCCCAATAAGAAAAGAGAAAGAGCAATAAAAGTGAAAAGGAAAGAAAAACAATGAGAAATAATGCTAGGTACTAATGGTTTGAATATTGAGGCATGTGTCTGTGGTGTTCATGTGCAAAGGATATGCTTGGATGAATAAGCTCTTAGGGGTGCCTCATCACCTGGTAACTTGGGTTAACTAATCTGGGATTATCAACTGAAAATCCACTCTCAAGAGCAACCTTTGCTACAGAGCACTTAGCAACCCAAAGAGGTGCTGGACACCAAGGTCTCAAGAAAGAAAAATAACAAACTATGTGCCTGTGGTGTGTATATATGGGGGAAAGAGACTTGAGGGAGTAAGTCCTCAGGGGTGTCTTAACACCTAGCACCTTGAACCAACTGGTTTGGGAGTGTTGGCTAAAAGCTTAACTTAAAGAGTCGCCCTCTTGCAAAGCACTTAGCCTAAAAAGAAATGCAATAAATCATGGAAGGGAAAGAAGGATCAATAATTAGGAAGTCTCAAAGGATGCAATCAAACAAGTGTTCAAGGGCATGATAAAGGCCTGAAACCTAGTAAAGGAATGAACCTAAGTTGCTATGCATGAAACCCCATAAACCAGGAATTTTACTTTTATTTTGTTCACCTTGTCTCTTTCATTCATTCTTCTTATGTTTTAGTACTTGCTTAGGGACAAGCAAGCTTTAAGTTTGGTGTTGTGATGCCAGGGCATCTAGGCCAGTTTCATTGACCTTTTCTTTACTGTTTTAGGGTAGTTTCATGCATTTTCTTAGTGAATAAGGTAAGTTTTGGATGAAAATACACTTACACCTTGATTCAAGCAACAATTGTGAATTTTACATGATTTCATGAGGATTTTGCAAGGATTGAATGACAAATTGATGATGCATAATCTCATGACTTGGGCTAGAGCTTTGATGCACTTTATTTGCTTAATTTCAGGACAAAGGAAGCAAGAAAAACCACGTTAGTAGCCACGTTAATCTAATTAACGTGACCACTAACGTGGAATGGGAATGAGCTTGCAACGTTAATGAGAAAGGTGGTCGACAATAACGCTTGCGAAGCCATCATAAACCCACTTTAATTACCATGTTAATTACATTAATGTGGTAGTTAACGTGGAGATAAAGGGAGCTCCAGCGTTAGTGGTAAACGTGAACATTACTAACGCTACAAAGTGGCAATTGGCCACGTTAAGAGTCACGTTAACTTAGTTAACGTGAACTCTAACGTGGAAGGTAAGACAATGCCAACGTTAGTGACACTCACCTTTGTCACTAACGTTGGATCAAGCTAGTATTGCCCATGTTAGTGGTCACATTAAGACCACTAACGTGAAAGTTAACGTGGAGTTAAGATTAATGAGCCAACGTTAGTGACACTCACCTTTGTCACTAACGTTGAAGGTGGCATTCACTACCACGTTAGTGGCCACGTTAACCTAGTTAACGTGAACTCTAACGTGGGGAGGAGGGGCATTTGGAGCGTTAGTGACAAAGGTAAGTGTCACTAATGCTCTCGAAGATAGGCATGCCCACGTTAAGAGTCACGTTAGTTATACTAACGTGAACTCTAACGTAGGGAAAGAGGGGCACAAGGCAACATTATTGGAAAAGGTGATTCCCAATAACGCTTGCAAAGGATCATAAGGCAACGTTAATGGTCACGTTAGTGCCACTAACGTTGAAGTTAATGTGGACTATATGAGGTTGGAACGTTAGTGAAAAAGGTGATTGCCACTAACGTTCTCGAACCCACATTCTCACTTAACGTTAACATCACTGACGCCCATGCCTAACTCACACTTTTTTGCAAGATGAGCCCACTAAAGATTATAACTGCTTAAACTCAAGATCTAAGGCCCACATCCAAGAGTTGAAGAACTCACTAGAAGATCAAGAAGAGTAGTATATATAGGAGTAGTTTTGAACTATAGAGAAGCTTGGCACTTTGGAGAACTACCCTCTGTATTTTTACTTTTCTGCATTTTTCTAGCTAAGCATGTATTCTTTTCTGCCATTTACCATTTCCAGAGCTATGAACAAGTAAACCCCTTTCATTGGGTTAGAGAGCTCTCTTGTAATTTGATGGATCAATTATAGTTTTCATTCCTCTTCTTCTTTCTTTTCTCTTGATTTACTAGAAAGCTTTCGATCTTAATTCAATTGGTTAGTTGTCTTGGAAAAGAAACTCTCCATAATTGGATCTCCTTTGAGCCTTGGAAAAGGGATGAGGAGATCATGCTAGAAATGCTTTCTCATGTTGGACCAAATTGGGGTCTAGGCGGATATAGTGACATGTAATCCTCCCAACTCTTTGATTTGGAAATACATGTGGTATAATCAGTGACCACACTTCATCTCTTTCCATGAGCAATTAAATCAAGGAATTGGGCAATTGTTCAAGCTTAGAGAGATTGGGTTGCCAAGGAATTGGAACCCAATCACTTAAGATTGCCAAGGAGATCAACAGATGCTTTGATTGAGGAAGAGATGAAAATGAATTTGATCCAGAGAATACAACATCTCCTGAGCCCAATGAATTCCCCATCTCTGATCTTACCCATTCTCTTTACTTTCTGCCATTTATTTCCATGTTCATCTCCCCGATTCTCCATTTAAGATTCTGCACTTTATTTCCTGCAATTTACTTTCCCAGCATTTAATTTCCTGCAACATCAACTACATTCTGTTTAGCTCAACTAGCATATTCTTCCAACTAAAGTTGCTTGACCAATCAATCTCTGTGGGATTCGACCTCATTCTATTGTGAGTTTTTACTTGACGACAATTCGGTATACTTGCCGAAGGGAAATTTGTTGAGAGACAAGTTTTCATGCATCAGTCCACCAGTGTTCGGTGTAGATTGGCATTGGCCAACATGATAGTGATGACCATGGGATTGTCATGTCCTATGATGAAGCCAGTTGCGTCGTCTTTAGTAAAGGTGATAGCAGGGAGGTCGGGTACCTCTTCTCCTCCAACGTGGTATACTTCTTTGAGGTGTCTTTTGTGAGATGATTTGGAGATTTCTCCTCCCGCAAATCCCTCATGTATCATGTGAACATGCCTCTCCGGGGTACGAGATGATCGTTCTGAGCGGCCAACCTCTTCATCTCTTCTTCTTTTTCTGGGCTCATCTTTCTTACTGGTTAGGACCGATCTAGTCTCCCCTTCCTTACCAATTTCTCTAAGACATTTTTCAAGTTGAAGCACTCGTTGGTGGGATGTCCATAGATTCGATGGTATTCGCAATATTTCGTCCAGTTTCCTCCTCCCTTTTTGCTTTTGAGTGGACAGGGTAGTTGAATCTTCTCCGTGTGGCATACATCTCTATAAACTTCCACAAGAGACACCCAGGGAGGGGTGTAATTGTGGAATTTCTTAATCTTTTCTCCATGTGGATCATCTTTTTTCTTAGAATCTTTGTCTTTATCTCGAGAGGAGTTGGAGAATCCGGATTTTGGGGTTTTCCCTAGTCGAGAGTTTTCCTCCATGTTGATTTTTTTTTTTGCTCGTTCTTGTACTTCATTCAGAAATTTGGGATGTTTCTTTGATATGGATTGACTAAAAGGTTCCTCTTGTAGGCCATTGATGAGACCCATAATAGCTGCTTCGGTTGGCAGACTCTGAATGTCCAGACATGCTTTGTTGAATCTTTTCATGTAGCTACGAAGACTTTCCCGATCTCTTTGCTTGATCCCTAGTAGACTTGGGGCGTGTTTTATTTTGTCCTTCTGGATGGAAAATCTGGCTAGAAACTTTTCGGCTAAGTCGTCAAAGCTTGAAATAGACCTGTGGGGCAGATTGTCAAACCATTTAATTACTGCTTTTGTTAAGGTAGTCGGGAAAGCTTTACATCGAGTGGCATCTGAGGCGTCGGTGAGATACATTCTGCCTCAAAAATTGCTAAGATGATCGCCGAGATCTAATGTGCCATCATATAAAGTCATATCGGGAGGTTTGAAGTTTTTTGGGATTTTGTCCTTCATGATCTCTTTGGTGAATGTGTCTTGATCCTTATGGGAATTATCCTCGTGACTAGATCGAGTTATTTTAATTTTGAGATCAGCTTCGAGATTTTAGAGCTTGTCTTCTAATTCGCAGCGTCGCCTAACTTCTCTTCGTAGGTCTTTCTCGGCTTCCCGGTGATATTTGACCTCTTTTTTTAGTTGTTTTAGGTGATCCTGAAGTGCTTCCATAGGTCCTGTGCTTGGGGAGTCTTTGTCTTTGTTAGGTTGAGAAGTATCGTCTAGTGTAACCTCCACGTTCTTGTGTTGTATTCTATTATCCACATCAGAGTCGTGGTCGTTATTCAGGTTATCCGCCATGATGATGGGATGACTTCCAAGTCCCCGGCAACGGCGCCAATGTTTCGAGGGTTACCTGAAACTGTAGGTCGATCTTGGACGAGATCTTCTGTACTGATCAGAGATGACGGGTCCGGCTTGTGCATGGCTGCTGAAGCTATCACGTCCGACTTGTTGGACTGGAAATGCTGCTGATCCTTTGTCACCGAAGGGCGGTGGTACCTGCAAGGGACTCCGATGCTTCAGTTAGCAAGGGTATTGAGCAAGTTTTATGTAGAATCAGAGTATGAGTTATACCTGGGTGCTCCAGCGTATTTATAATATTGTAGAGTGATCTTTTCTAGGGATAAGATAGTTATCTTATCTTATCTTTAAGGGGACCTCCCTTATCTCTATAGGCTTGGGCTGCCTTTGGATTCGGGTCGTGTTCCTCTGTTTGGCCCTTTTTGGGCTTTCCTAGTGATTTGGTCGAGCTCTTGAAGAAGAGGTCGGATAGTCCTGACCTGAAGAGGTCGATCGAGGTATCGTCAAATAACCTGGGTTGGATAGCTCGACCCAGAGTATGAAGAGTGACATATAATCCACCCACTACTTAGACCTATGATGATGTGTGGTATAATCAGGGACCAAGCATATCTCTCTTTATGAGCAATTAGACTAAGGAATTGGTTGATTATCAAGATTTGAGAGATTGAGTCACCAAGGCTGCGTTTGTTTACAGAGACAGGACATTAAGACATGGACACAGACACAAAATTATGTTTGGCGGAGGAGACATGGACAGAGACAGTGTGTCCAGAGACACTGAATTAGTGCATTTTGTGTCCATCCTGACAGGAAGGACACAAGGACACTAACAAGGGACACAACTTATTTTTCATTCTTTTTTCATTATTTTTTTAATTTTTTATAATTATATTTTTTATTATTATATTTTTCATCTCAAACTTTTTTAATGAAAAAAATGAGAATAAATTAGATTTTCATAATTTGTTCTAGTTTATCACCAAACAGAATACAAGAACACAAAATTTTGTGTCTCTGTCCATCAGTGTCTTGTCTTGTTCTGTTCTCAGTGTCTTGTCCTGTCCTATTCTCAGAAATAAACATAGCCCAAGGGATTGGGGCTCAATCAATCATGATTGCTATTCAAACCCTGGGTCGAACTGTCCGACCCGGGATGTTTAAACAACAGGTCAACCGACCTCTTCAGGTCAGGGCTATCCGACCTCTCCTAAAAAAGCTCGGACAAATTGCCAGGAAAGCCCAAAAAGGGCCCAAACAGAGGAGCACGACCCAAATCCAAAGGCATTCCAAGCCTATAGAGATAAGGGCGGTTCCCTTGAAGATAAGATGACTTCGCTCAGAGATAAGATAAGATAAGATAACTATATCTTATCTCCATAAAGAACACTCCGCACTATTATAAATACACTGGAGCACCCAGGTATAACTCATACTCTGATTCTACATAAAACCTGCTTAATACCCTTGCTAACTTAAGTATCGAAATCCCTTGCAAGTACCACCACCCTCCAGTTACAAAGTATCAGCAGCATTGCCAGTCCAACAAGTCAGACACGACAGCTCTGGCCGCCACGCACAAGCCAGACCCGTCATCTCCGATCAGTACAGAAGATCTCGTCCGAGATCGACCTACAGTTTCAGGTAACCCTCGGAACATTGACACTGCCTATAAGATGACCTTGAAGTTCGGCATAATTAGCTTGGACAGACTCCAAGCTCTCTCTGAGACCCATCATCTCCCTATAAGTGGTGACATAGCTCTCCTTATGCTTCAACGCCGTAACCTTAGCCAACTTTGCAGAGGCCGCCAAAGCAATAGCTCTAGTCTTTTCACCCTCCAACTCTTTTTCCAGCTTGGCCACTTTCACCTCGAGCTCCTCCTTCAAACCCTTGATCCGGTCAAACTCTGGCTTGGCCTCCTCCATAAAAGCCTTTATTGCATGGATAAAAAGATCTTGGGGGTCCGATATAAAGCTGCTCCAATATGAGCCATCTTGATACTGCTCCAAGTAATAAAATCCAAATGACGAAGAAGAGAGACATCGTCAGCAGGAATAACGTCATAAGGAGCAATCTGTTGGTCGACAAATTCAACAGCATCAAAATCAGGAGCATCTAGATTGAAGGGCTCAACAGTCCGAGGTCTTTTTGAAGGAGGAAGGGCTGTAGGAGAAGAGGTAGCAATAGAAGCCTGGGGAGGATCGAGCATACGAACCCGAGGGGTAGGAATCATTCTCCTCGGTCCAGGAGAGCTCAGCACAGGTAGTTTTTGAGAAACATGAGAAGAGCCTTCCCCAGTCACTCTGGTCGAGATGTTTTGGGCCGCGGTAGCCTTCCTCGCCTTTTTAAAAGCTTTCATGGAGTCATTATTCTTGGCCATCTCTAAAAAACAAAATCAACCATAGAAGTAGGTTACAAACTGGAAAGAGAAGGAAGCAAGGTAAAAACGGAGCAAATAAGTCGGCCAATACCCAACACAGTTCGGACTAGGGAGGGGTCCCCCAAAAACCTCTTGGTGTCAAGATGGGGAGGTTCCCCCCAGATATCTTCTAAAATATTTACAAAAGCCTGCTCGACCTCGTCAAGCATCTCCTACGTGTATATAGACACCACAACGTTTTTTTGCCAGCACAAGGGGAAGGCAAGTTCATTATTCGCTTCTAAGAAAAATGGTTGAGCTCCCTCAATAGCTCAGACCTTAAAAAAGTAATTCTTAATGTCCCTAAAGGACTCGTCATACATAGCAAACACTTTGTGTCCTTGGGCAGATCGAAAGGAATCTAAGAGGCTTTTTTTCGAGGAAATCCCGGGCTTAGTCAAAATAAAAGGATAAAAAAAAGAGTGTCTGAAAAGGTGTGACGTCCAGCTCTTGGCAAAACAACTGAAAAATCTTAATAAAACCCCAGGAGATCGGATGGAGTTGGGATGGAGCTACGTTACACGACCACAACAAGTCGGTCTCAAAGGAAGTGAAAGGAAAAGTAATATTCAACTAGCTGAAAAAATAGTCATAAGCATAAAAGAAGGGGCGTTCCCTCGGGGTCAAAGCAGGAAAGCAAACCCTCTCATCAGAATCAGGCGCTACCAATTCATAGTTCTTTTCCTGATTTCTATTCTTACAGAGTCGGTAATGTTTTCTAAGCTTTGTACAAAACTCAGTATTTACCACAGAAACACACATCAACAAAAGGGAGTCCAACCAGTCGAACATCCCCTTAGGAACCTTAGAAGACGTCTCAACAATATTTTTGTGAGAAGATGTGGCCAACTAGTCCTACAACAAGAAAAACAGAATGGATTACTAACAACTCAGGCGAAATCAAAACAGCTCGGATAAAACATGACTCATAACAAATGTAAAATAGCAAAAGGAAGACCCAAAGACACACATCAAGGCCCAAGGGCATCCTTTGGAGGCAGAGATAAAAGTAAGGACTTAGGAAAAATCTACAAGGCTACACCCCAACAAAACTCTCAGCAAAGAAAAACAATCCTCCCCCAACCAAGTAACGACATGAGAAGAAAATCAAAATAAGCCATTAGAAAATCGTTATCATTCAAAAAAAAACTACTAACATGGCGAGAGTCATCAAAAGGAGAAATCTTTCGAAAAAAGCAAAAGACTCAATAACAACATACAGTTCATATCAGAAAACACAAACCAGAAAGCAATAACAGCACGCAGAAACCCTAAATGCAGAAGGACCATTTTAAATATTAAGATACTCCTAGAGCAGTAACGAGCAGATGTACCATGATGACTTGCATCATCTACCCTTCTTTCTTGCATAAAGAAGACCATAAAAGAGCACAAATCTTATTTGATCAGTATAATTCATGCATTATTTGATGAATATTATGGTACACTACTTTGAGATGAGTTATGCTGAATTACAGGTTAAAAAGGTATCAAAAATGGGTAGAAGACAAGCAAGAAGCTGGGCGTGTGAAACTGGCATGCCACTTGAGGGCAAACGCCACAAAAAAATACTGGCATAGCACGCCAGGAACTAAGCGTGGCACGCCAGTACTAAATTCCAGAAGGTAGATCTAAGCATGCATGTAGGCGTGGCACGCCAAGGACTGGCGTGACACGCTAGTAATAGATTCCAGAGAGCAAAGAAAGAGGAGACACAAGATGGGCGTGGCACGCTAGGCTGCGCATGGCACGCCGGATCCATCAACTACTATAGGCGTGCCACTTGGAGCCGAAGGCATGGCACGCCAGCTCCAGAAAGCCACTTTGGCATGCAACTTGAAAAACCAGGCGTGGCACGCCAAGCTTGAAGAGTGAACAAATACCTGGGCGTGCCACTTTAAGTCGAAGGCGTGGCACGCGAACCTCTCAACCTCACTTAGGCGCGCCACTTGAGCAACTGGGCGTGGCACACCAATGCACGAGACAACACAAGCAAGAACTGGCGTGCCACTTGGTGTCGAAGGTGTGGCACGCCAATTTCAAAAGGGTCACTTTGGCGTGCCACTTGAAGGTCAAGGCGTGGCACGCCAACCTCTAGAACAAGACAAGATCATGGGCGTGGCACGCCAACCTGCATGCATGGCATGCTGGTATAACTTTCCAGAGAGGGTGGAAGAGGCCAATTACATGGGGCGTGCCACTTGAGCTCGAAGGCGTGGCACGCCATTCACTGTTCCTCACTTAGGCGTGCCACTTGAAGCAACAAGGCATGGCACGCCAGTGTCATCCAGAGGCAGAGAAGCATTGGGGCGTGCCACTTGAGTTCATGGCGTGGCACACTAGGCAGAGGGGTCATTCACCTAACAAGGGCGTGGCACGCCAACCTTTAGGCGTGGCACGCCAGTTCAATTTTCCAGAAGCAAGGAAAGTGGAGAAATCAAAAGGTGTGCCACTTAAGCTCCAAGGCTTGGCACGCCAACACAAGAATTCCACTTCGGCGTGCCACTTGAGTTCAAAGGCGTGGCACGCCAAGGTTGAAAGAGGGACGAGCGTGCCACTTAAGGGATTGAGTGTGGCATGCCAAGCCTATCTAAAAGGCACGTGACAGGTCTGATAAGCGACAGCCACATGCCAGCTAAGGGGTCACGTTTATTAAGTGCTTTCTTTCCCTCCAAAATGTAATTTTCCTTTTCACTTTTGTAATTCTTTTATTTTACTAGGAGTAGTATATTTACCCCAAAAGAGTACTGAAGAAGGGGTTAAGCAGTTAGTTCTAGACTCACTTTTACATTCCACTTTTGAGTACTTTCCAAGCTATGAGTAGCTAACTTTCCTCTCATTGAGAGAGGGAGCTCTGTTGTACTTGATGGATTAATAATAGTGAAATTCTTCTTCTCTTCATCTTTTCTTTGATTTGCTAGAAGGAATTTCGTTCTTAATGCTTAGTGTTCAATTATCTTGGGAAAGAGATTGAATACAATTGGATTTCATGGGAACCTTGGGAAAGGAAACATGAAACCATGCTTGAAATCCCTTCTGACATTTGAGTAGATTATGGGTTTTGGTGATGGGATACGTGACATATAATCTCCCCTCTACCTGGATCTACAAAGGTGTATGGTATAATCAGATACCAAGCATATCTCTCTTCATAAGCAATTAGACCAAGGAATTGGCTATTGATCAAGATCTGAGAGATTGAGTCACCAAGGGATTGGAGCTCAATCAATCATGATTGCCAAGAGGTCAGTGAGTTGCATGATTGAAGAAGATCTAAGCTAGATTTGATCCAAGGAGGCAACATCTCCCAATCTCAATGAATTCGCCCATTCTTATCTACCTATTTTTTTATAGTTTCATTTTACTTTCAGCAATTCTCCTATTCCCATTTACATTCAAGTCATTTATGATTCAGCAATTTACATTCTGCAATTTCCATTCCTGCACTTTACTGTTTCTCTTTACATTCTAGTCATTTACATTTATGCCATTTACAATTCTGCACTTCACACTATTATTGATCCGCTTGACTAATTCACCAGTCAATTAAAACTGCTTGGATTTGCCAATCTCTGTGGATACGATCCCACTTCACTGTGGGTTATTACCTGGCGACAATTTTGGTGCGCTTGCCAAAATAACTCATTCACTAAATTTTTAAAAAGGGGTAGTGAATGAGACTTATCATACCACCATACAAAAAGGTTCAAACTTTCCAAATAAGATCAAAACTTTTACCACGAATGGAACAATGTAAGCACGAAGGAAGAACGACGAAAGAAGTAAAAGAAAAAAGAACCAACCTGAAACAAGAGGAAGCGCCGATAAAGTTGAAAGCGAATAGACAAAAATCTGAAATGCCTTTCGGGCAAAGGAAGCCCCAGCAATCACCAATGACGCTACAAAGGGAAGCGTAAAGAATATTCAGGCAAGGACAGAAAGAACGAAAGAGAAATGGGGAAATTACAGCAAACAAAGAGAAACATAATGGAGAAAGCTTTGGGTGTAATTCAAAATGAAATAAAGAAATGGGGAAAAGCAGCAAAAGGAAGAATTAATGGGTAATTAAACCCTCGCACGTTCCCAATGCATAGAGACGCGCATTTCAAAAGAACAACGGAACGCATGTTTCAAAAAAAATTAAAAGAAAGAAAACATTCCGCATTCAAAGGGAAACTCTACAAAGAAGAAGTTGACAAATGCTCGAGTTCGTCTTCACCAGAGAAGGATCAAAGTCCTAAAACTAAGGACTCGACCTCAAAAGGAAGACCACGCTCGAGCAGGGGCACTGTTCATACCCTGGGTCGAACTGTCCGACCCGGGATGTTTAAACAACAGGTCAACTGACCTCTTTAAGTCAGGGCTATCCGACCTCTCCTCAAAAAGCTCGGACAAATTACCAGGAAAGCCCAAAAAGGGCCCAAACAGAGGAGCACGACCCAAATCCAAAGGCATTCCAAGCCTATAGAGATAAGGGTGGTTCCCTTGAAGATAAGATGACTTCGCTCAGAGATAATATAAGATAAGATAACTATCTTATCTCCAGAAAGGTCACTCCGTACTATTATGTATACACTGGAGCACCCAGGTATAACTCATACTCTGATTCTACATAAAACCTGCTTAATACCCTTGCTAACTTAAGCATCGGAGTCCCTTGCAGGTACCACCACCCTTCGGTGACAAAGGATCAGCAGCATTGCCAGTCCAACAAGTCGGACACGACAGCTCCGGCCGCCATGCACAAGCCGGACCCATCATCTCCGATCAGTACAGAAGATCTCATCAGAGATCGACCTACAGTTTCAGGTAACCCTTGTAATAATTTCCAAGAGGTCAATGAGTTGCATGATTGAAGATGAGATGAGCTGGATTTAATCCAAAGAGAACAACATCTCTTGATCTGAATGAATTCCCCATATTCTTATCTTACCCATTCTTTATAGCTTTCTTTACATTCTGTTAATCCCCATTCCCATTTACAATTAAGTCATTTATGTTTTTGCACTTTACGTTCTTGCTATTTCCCTTTTAGCACTTTATTGCTTCTCTTTATTTTTTAGTCATTTACATTCCTGCTTATTTACAATTCTACAATCACACTCTATATTACCCAGCTTGACTAATTTACCCATTAATTAAAATTTCTCAAATCTACCAAACTCTGTGGATATGATCCCACTCCACTGTGGGTTATTACTTGACGATAATTTTGGTGCGCTTGCCAAATGAACTAATTCATGGTTTTATATGGGGAGTGAATTCCGTCCATCATTGCCTCCCAACAAGCGCTTCTTTAATGTCATTAGCTTGACGGACAACCCCTTTCAAGGAGGAAGATAGTCATAGAGGGATAAATCCCTACTCCTTACTGGAGCTTCCTTCCTGTACTCTCATGGAATAGCATAATACGCTCAAGAGACAGGATCTTGTTCAATACCTAAGGCAGGGTTGGGCTTGCAGTAATATGCTAGTGTCCCTTTTTGTCACTTCCCTCTTCCATGGTGAATACCATGATGGGATAAGTGAATACCACTATCTTCCATGGTGAAAAGCCCTCAGTAGGGATATTTTTGTTTCTCCAGCCCTTTAGGTATCTTCCTTTTGGGGCCTTCCTCCTTGGTGGATAGTGTACATCCAACACCAAACTTACGTTTGATCTTAGGAGGGATTGAATGAGTTCCATCCAAGGGAGGAGGCTTGGATGCTGAATCTTTTATGTAAGTGCCTCCTTTGTCAGGGGGTAATGGAGGTTCAAGAACCTTGAATTTCATCCAGTCCTTATGCAAGATAACTTCTTGGATTTCCAGCTTTTCCATTACTATACTTGACCCTAGGTCACACAGAGCCTTCTCGAAGGTCATAATGCCTATGGTGCAAGAAATAAAAAAGAATCCAGGATCTGGAAGCTTCCAAGGTAGCTCTTCTTTAACCAAAGCATAGAGTTCTTTGGTAAACAGTGGAGGTTCTTCCTCCAGAGGCTTTGTACCAAAGAGTTTGGCATTTAGCTTCATAAGAGCTCCTAGGTACCGAGCAATTTACTCTTCCCTAGTTTCTTCATCCTAACTTGAGGATGAGTAGTCATTAGAACTCATACACTATTGAAGTGCATTCAAAGGAACCTCTATGGCATTTATGATTTCCTTTGGTTCTGGGATAGAGGATTCTTGAGTGGGCTTTATGCACTCAAGGGTATGTTTTCACTGGCATTCAACGCCAACTCTATCAGCTTAATGGGCGTTGAACGCCTAGTAAGGGCTTCTTTACTGGCATTCAATGGCTTTCTAGTCTTTCCAGACTCGGCCTTAGCCTCAGTGGATGATATCAGATTTAAACTTAAGCCAAGATCATACGGCACTTTGTCAAAAACAATCTTTCCACTATTCCATAGGATCTGAAAGCTCTATGAATCTGGCATCTTCCTTGGCAGCTCATGCTGAATTAGGATACTGTACTTCTTAGTAAGTATCTCTTTTTCACCTCCCATTAGGTCCTACTTTTAAAAAAGAATGTCTTTTAGACAGGCCGTATAGGGGGTCTTTTTTCCCAATACCTCTGTAAAAGAGATATTGACTTGCATCCTCTTGGATGCTGCTTGGAGATGAGCCAGTTGCTCATCTTCTGGTTCTGTTTGCATGCCTAGGAGAGATAGCTCCTGAGGTTTATTCACCTCTGCACGGGTGTGCTTACTGGCATTCTCAGGATCCTTCTGGTCCTTGATTGACTTAAGTCCTTCAGTGGCATGCTCCTGAGGTTTGGCCTCTTTGGTGATAATGAGGGCCAGGCATTCTTCTCTAGGATTTACTTCTATGTCTCTGAGAAGAGTGTTAAGGTGTCTCTGCAGTTTCTGAGAAAGATTCCTCTGCATGACTGCATTGTACTCCTTTGTAAGAGCTACTATCACCACTTCTCTCTAATCCTTCTTATGTCTTAAGATGTCCTTCATGAACTTAGCATAAGAAGGTATCTATTCAAGAGCTTCTGCAAAAGGGATCTTGATCTCTAGTGTTCTGAGATGCTCCATAAAGTGGGTAAATTGTTTATCCCTTTCCTCTTGACAGAGTTTCTGAGGAAATGGTATCTTAGCCTTGTACTCATCAATCTTTGGTGATGAAGGCCGAATAGCATTTGAGTTGGAAGGGGGTTACTAGCTTGTTTAGGAGGGTTGTTATCAATCAATCACTGACCTCCCTTGCATGGGCGTTCAACGCCCCTGCTGCTATCCCCTTGGGCGTTTGGATGCACAATCTTTGCCCTTTCCTGGTGTGTAACGCCAAGAGGGATACCTTTCGGGGCATTTAAACGCCCAGAGTCCTATTGTACAGAGACCTGGTTATCCTCTATGGACTTTTCATTTTTATTATATTGAGGTTGGGTTTCTAAAGTTTTTCCACTCCTCAGTTGGATAGCCTGGCATTCATCTGTTATCTGCTTAGATAACTGTTACCTTGTTTGACTCAACTGGGCTTTTACATTTCTGTTAGAAGCCTGAGTTTTTCGCAAAGCCTCTTGTAATTCCAGCATTTGCTAGGCAAGAGCATGCAGTTGCTGAGTTAATGGGCCATCCTATTCTAGAGGGTTAGGTTCATCAACTACTGTCGTAACCTCTCCTTTTATAGAGATATCAGGAGATAAGTACATATGCTAATTAGTGGCAACTGTCTCAATAAGCTCTTGAGCCTCCCCTATGGTCTTTTTCATATGTATGGAACCACCAGCAAAGTGGTACAAAGATATTCTGTCCATGTCTGAAAGCCCATAGTAGAAGATGTCTAGCTATACCCATTCTGAAAACATTTCAATGGGACATTTTCTTAGCATCCTCTTATACCTCTCCCAGACATTATAAAGAGATTCACCATCTCCTTGTTTGAAGCCTTGGATGTCCAGTCTCAGCTGGTTCATATTTCTTGGGGAAAAGTACTGGTTTAAAAACTTGTCCACTAACTGTTTTGAAGTTTTTAAACTAGCTTTAGGCTGGTTATCCAACCACCTTTTTGCTTGATCCTTTAAAACAAAAGAAAAGAGCAATAACCTGTAGACCTCTAGGTCAACTCCATCATTGTGTACTGTGTCAGCAATCATTAAGAAATCTGCAAGGAATTCTATCGGTTCTTCTTAAGGAAGCCCAGAATACTGGCAGTTCTGCTACAGTAGAGTAATCAGTTGAGGGTTTAATTCAAAGCTACTAGCTCTGATTTGAAGTATGCTGACACTTCTTCCATAGAAGTCAAAAGTGGGAGTTGTATAAGATCCCAGAGTTCTCTTGAACTCTTCATTCCCACTTTGGTTCACGATTAAGAAAGGTAGAAGATGAAGTAGGAAGAAGATAGAAGGAGTAGAAGAAGAAAGATAAATAGAAGAGGTGAATAAGAATTAAAATATTTTTGTTTTTATTTTATTTATTAAATTAATTTTCAAAAATCAAGTTGAACTAAGTTAAAAAGAATTTAAAATTTAAAAGTTAAATTTTTGAAAATAGAAGAAAGAGAAGGGGAGTTAATTTTCGAAAATTAAGAGAGAATGGAGTTAGTTAGGTGGTTTTGAAAAAGATGAGAGAGAATATAAGATATTAATTAAGAAAAGATAAAAAATAAAAATAAAAATAAAAGATAAGATAAGAAAAGATTTTAATTAAGATAAAATAGAAGATAAGATAAGAAAAAATTTGAAATTTGAAATTAGAAAAAGATAAGATAAGATTTTAAAAAGTTTTGAAAAATATACGATTTAAAAATTAGAAGTTAGAAAAGATAAGATAAGAAACAAAAAAGATAAGATTAGAAAATTGATTTTGAAAAGGATTTAATTTTAAAAATTTGAATTTCAAAAAGATAAGATGAGATTTTTGAATTTTGAAAAAGATATGATAAGATTTGAAAAAGATAGGATTTTTTTTTTGAAAAAGATATGATTTTTATTTTTGAAAATTTTGATTTTTGAAAACATGACAACTAAGATATGATAAGATAAAATTTTGAAAATCAAAATCTGAACATTAGAAAATATTTTTTTATTTTTTGAATTTTACGAAGAAAGAGAAAAACACACAAAAGACACAAGATTTATAATTTTTAGATCTAGCACCCTTGTTTTTTCGAAAAGTTTGGAGGGAAACACAAGCGGACACCAAACTTAAAAATTTTAAGATCAAGACACATACAAGACTCAAGAACTCTTTGAAGAAACATAAGAACTTGAAGAAACATAAGAACAGTTTGAAGAAACATAAGAACACAAGTACACATGAAGAACACCAAACTTAAAGTTTTTAGAAAATCAAACATGAACTTTCGAAAAATACAATGAAAAACAAAAAGAAACATCAAACTTAAAAATTGAAACAAGATTTAAACAAAGAAAAATTTATTTTTGAAAGATTTTTTGAAGGAAAGATTCAAGGGAGCAACTATTCCCAAGAACATAGACACATTCAAAAAATGCAAGGATTTAACAAAGAAAAGAAAAATATTTTTGAAAAACTTTTTAGAATTTTCGAAAATTTGAAGAAGAAGAAAATAAAAATTAAAGACTCAAACAAAATAAAATAAAATAAAATACCTGATCTAATGAGTAAGACAATCTGGCAGTTTGTCCAAACTCAACAATCTCTGGCAACGGCGCCAAAAACATGGTGCGTGCGTAAGCAAAATCCCACACCTTTTCATATGGCAGGCAGTACCAGCAAGTGCACTGGGTCATCCAAGTAATACCTGAGCAAGTCAGGGTCGATCCCACGAGGATTGTGGCTTGAAGCAAGATTATGTTTTATCTTGCAGGTCTTAGTCAGGCGGAATCAGAAGGTTTAAGTTGGATAAACTTTGAATACTTTATATGTCATAAATGCTTGGATGCAATAATGGGAATAGGGTTGAGAGTTGGAGTTGCTTTGTCTTCTGAAGTAACTCTAGTACTACTACTGTCTTCTTTGTTTGTGAGTGATTTCTTCAATTGTAGGCTATATGTGATTGACACTAGTTTGAGCAGCTGCCAATACTCCTTTGGATCTGAACCCCAGGTTTAGTGTGGATCCATCTCTACTTGAGGGTGAAGCGCGTATTCTACTTTATGATCCTACTCAAAATGCCACAGACAAGGTCAGATCTTTCGGATCAGAGAATGCTGTATTTGGGTTCTAGCCTCTACCACAGAGACCCTAATCTCCTCAGAAATTGGCTGAATTGATGTCTCAAAATGTCCCCAACGAAGTCGCGGATTAACTGTCTGAGAGCTGTATATTCAAGCTGTTGTTCCTCACTTTCCGGTGAAAGACATGTTCTGAATCCAAGTAGATGTGGGTGTTTGTCAGGCACGTTCGTCTTAATGTGATGAATAGAGCTAATTGATTAGATCATCCTATTCACCACAATGAAGTACGAATAAATATCTTAGAATTAATCACACAAGGATCGAAGAAGAAACAATAGTATAGATAGAACTCAACATGGATCCTCCACTCAACCTAGGAGGTTTAGAAACTCATACTAAGGTAGAAAGGAATGGAAAAACGTGAATGATGAGAAAAGTGATGTAAGTTACATAGATTTAATCCCTTAAATACTAAACAAATGACTAGTAAGGGTGAAGCAGTCTATTTAGTGTTAAAATCCACTTCTTGGGCCTACTTGGTGAGTGTTTGGGCTGAGCTTTGATGAGATCCCATGCTATGAGGCTCCTTGGGTGTGGAATGGCAGCTAGGGGGTCCTTTCTGGGCCTTTGGACGTTGAGCTCTACTCTTTGGGCACAGGAAGCTGGCGTTGGACGCCAGTTTTGAGCCTTTTAATCTGAACCAAAGTATAGACTATTATATATTGCCGGTAAGCTCTGGAAGTCAACTTTCCATAGCCGTTAAGATAGTTTCATCTAAACTTCTTTAACTCCAGAAAAGCTCATCAAAATGCAGGCAGGTCAGATCAGGACAGTATCTGTAGTGCTTTCTATGTCTCTAAATTAAACTTCTGCTCCAACTCCTTAATTTTAGCAAGAAAATAGCTGAAACTATCCAAAAACACAAAAACTCATAGTAGAATCCAAAAATGTGAACTTAACACTAAAACCTGTAAAAACTTAATAAAAACTAAACAAAAACTACTAAAAACTATATGAAAGTGATGTCAAAAAGTATATAAAATATGCGTTGATCACATTCCTGAGCTATATGTCAGATCTCGATTTTCAAAAACTGTGCCAGGTGCTCTTGTGCTTTGTCTAAGTATTTCTTCATGTTGGAGTCTTTTGCTTGATAGAATCTGTTAACTTGTAAGGTTATTTCCTGAGAGCCATTGAACACTGTCAACTTTTCCGCCCTGACCTCTTTAGCCAGCTTCAAGCCAGCAAGTAAGGCTTCATATTCTCTTGATTGTTGGAAGCAGGACACTTGAACCTTAGTGATAGCTCAATCCAAGTTCTTTGATTATTTTCTAGAATGACGCCGGCCCCGCTGCTAGCTTTGTTAGATGATTCATCTACATATAGGATCCATATAGTGGGGTTTACCTGGCTTTCGGTGTATTCGACTGAGAAATTTGCAAAGTATTGAAATTTGATTGCTGTTTGAGTTTCATACTTTAAGTTGAACTGGAACAGTTTTACATCCCACTGTAACATCCGACCTGCCAAATCTGTCTTTTGCAAAATGCCTTTCATTGGTTGATTAGTACAGACTTTTATGGTTTGAGGCTGAAAGTAAGGTTGGAGCCTTTCGAGAGGTAAGAATAAGGGCATATGCAAACTTTTCTATCTTTTGGCAATTCAATTTTGCCCCTTCTAAGGCTTTGCTAACAAAATAGATGGGTTGTTGTCCTTTTTCCTCTTCTCAAACTAGGGCGGAGGCTATAGCTCGACTTGCCACTACTAAGTATAGTATGAGTTCCTCTCCCTTTACAAGGCAGGTAAGCATAGGCGGCTGGCCCAGCAAGGCTTTGAAATCTTGGAAGGCTTGCTCACATTCTTGTGTCCATTCAACCTGCTTCCCCTTTCTCAAAATTGAGTACAAGGGTATTGATTTTAGTGCTGACCCTGCTAGAAATTTGGATAAAGCTGCTAATCTCCCATTAGCTTGGGATCTACTCCAGGCATGTCGGATGCCTTCTAAGCGAAGAGATCGGAATTTTCTCTAAGCAGATTAATGAGCTTTGACTTCAACCCTTCCTCCATGTTTGCCCCTATGCTTGTTGTTTTTCGGGAAGATTTTCGATTTGTACTTCTTGTATTTTTCCTTTGGGTTGGGGGGTGTAAATTTTCCCGAGTTCGGATGCCACTAAGTTCAATGGTGTTTGTTTCTTTTCCTCCTAAGCTGCCTTTTAAATTAAGGCTCTCATTGTAACACTTCTGTGCCAACTTTTAATCTCCTTTAATGGTAGCAATTCCCTCTGCAGTGGGGAACTTCATACACAGATGGGGTGTTAAAACAACCGCAGTAAGTCGGTTTAGAATGGTCCGACCTATCAGGGTATTGTAGGTTGACGCAATGTCAACTACTATCTAACCAATGCTTAGCATCTTCGGTTTGACTCCCTTTCCAAAGATGGTATACAAAGAGACAAACCTAAGAGGCCGGATCAGAGTGTCTCTTAATCCAAAGAGATTGTCAGGATAGGCTTTAAGTTCCTTCTCTTCTAACCCGAGCTTATCGAAAGTAGTTTTGAACAATATGTTTGCCAAGCTACCTTGATCCACTAAAGTCCTATGGAGGTTTGTGTTAGCTAGGATTACTGTTATCACTATTGGATCATCATGACCAGGCATTATTCCATGGGCATTCTCCTTGGTGAATGAAATGGTGGGTAGGTCGTTTCTCGTGCTACTTTCCCTGACATGATATACTTCTTTCAAGTGCCTTTTCGGAATGACATCGAAATCCCCCCGCCAGCGAACCCTCCATTTATCATGTGTATATGCCACTCTGGGGAGAGGGGGATCTGAGGTGGACATTCTTGCCGTCCTCCTTCTTTATCATTCTTTCTTTTCCCTCGATCTTCAGACCGCTCAACCAGGTACCAATCCAATCGACCTTCTGGTGCACGAAATTTTGATCATCAACAATGGCGCCAAAACTTGGTAGCGCTCTCAAACGTGAATCACACTTAGTCACAACTCCACACAACTAACCAGCAAGTGCACTGGGTCATCCAAGTAATACCTTACGTGAGTAAGGGTCGATCCCACGGAGATTGTTGGGATAATAAATAAAACAAAAAATAAAGATAGAGTTACTCATGTAATTCAATGGTGGGAATTTCATATAAGTGTGTGGAGGTGCTTGTCCCAGTTGGATCTCTGCTTTCCTACTGTCTTCCTTCAATCCTTCTTATTCCTTTCCATGGTAAGCTGTATGTAGGGCATCATCGTTATCAATGGCTACATCCCATCCTCTCAGTGAAAAAGGTCCAAATGCTCTATCACGGCACAGCTAATCATCTGTCGGTTCTCGATCAAGTTGGAATAGAATCCCTTGATTCTTTTGCGTTTGTCATCATGCCCAACAATCGTGAGTTTGAAGCTCGTCACAGTCATTCAATCCTGGAATCCTACTCGGAACACCACAGACAAGGTTTAGACTTTCCGGATTCTCATGAATGCCGCCATCAATTCTAGCTTATACCACGAAGATTCTGATTAAGGAATCCAAGAGATATGCGCCCGGTCTAAGGTAGAATGGAAGTGGTTGTCTATCACGCGTTCATATGTGAGAATGATGATGAGTGTCACGGATCATCACATTCATCATGTTGAAGTGCAACGAATATCTTAGAATAAGAACAAGCGGAATTAAATAGAAAATATTAGTAATTGCATTGAAACTTGAGGTACAGCAGAGCTCCACACCCTGAATATATGGTGTGTAGAAACTCCACTGTTAAAAATACATAAGTGATGAAGGTCTAGGCATGGCTGAATGGCCAGCCCCCAAACGTGATCAAAAGATCAAAAAATACAATCAAAGACATTGAATACAATAGTAAAAAGTCCTATTTATACTAGACTAGCTACTAGGGTTTACAGAAGTAAGTAATTGATGTAGAAATCCACTTTCGGGGCCCACTTGGTGTGTGCTTGGGCTGAGCTTGAGCTTTACACATAAAGAGGCTTCTTTTGGAGTTGAACGCCAAGTTGTAACGTGTTTTTGGCGTTTAACTCTGGTTCGTGACGTGTTTCTGGCGTTTGACTCCAGAATGCAGCCTGGAACTGGCGTTGAGCGCCAGTTTACGTCATCTAATCACGAATAAAGTATGAACTATTATATATTGCTGGAAAGCTCTGGATGTCTACTTTCCAACGCTGTTAAGAGTGCGCCATTTAGAATTCTGTATCTCCAGAAAATCCATTTCGAGTGCAGAAAGTTCAGAATCCAACAACATCAGCAGTCCTTTGTCAGCCTTTTATCAGAGTTTTGCTCAGGTCCCTCAATTTCAGCTAGAAATTACCTGAAATGACAGAAAAACACACAAACTCATAGTAAAGTCCAGAAATGTGAATTTAGCATAAAAACTAATGAAAACATCCCTAAAAGTAGCTAGATCCTACTAAAAACTACATAAAAACAATGCCAAAAAGCGTATAAATTATTCGCTCATCACAACACCAAACTTAAATTGTTGCTTGTCCCCAAGCAACTGAAAATAAATTAGGATAAAAAAAGAGAATATACTATAAATCCCAAAATATCATTGAATATTAATTCTAATTAGATGAGCGGGACTTGTAGCTTTTTACCTCTGAACAGTTTTGGCATCTCACTTTTTCCCTTGAAGTTTAGAATGATTGGTATCTCTAGGGACTTAGAATTTCAGATAGTGTTATTGATTCTCCTAGTTATGTTTGTTGATTCTTGAACACAGCTACTTTTATGAGTCTTGGCCGTGGCCCTAACCATTTTGTTTTCCAGTATTACCACCGGATACATAAATGCCATAGACACATGACTGGGTGAACCTTTTCATATTGTGACTTAGCATTGCTAAAGTCCCCAGTTAGAGGTGTCTAGAGCTCTTAAGCACACTCTTTTTGCTTTGGATCACGACTTTAACCACTTAGTCTCAAGCTTTTCACTTGGACCTGCATGCCACAAGCACATGGTTAGGGACAGCTTGATTTAGCCGCTTAGGCCTGGATTTTATTTCCTTGGGCCCTCCTATCAATTGATGATCAAAGCCTTGGATCCTTTTTAGCCTTGCCTTTTAGTTTTAAGGGCTATTGGCTTTTTTTGCTTGCTTTTTCTTTTTTTTCTTTCTATTATTATTAATTTTTTTCACCATTTTTTTTCGCAAGCTTTTGCTTTTTCACTGCTTTTTCTTGCTTCAAGAATCAATTTTCATGATTTTTCAGATTATCAATAGCATTTCTCTTTGTTCATCATTCTTTCAAGAGCCAACAATTTTAACATTCATAAACAACAAGATCAAAATTATGCACTGTTCAAGCATTCATTCAGAAAACAAAAAGTATTGTCACCACATCAATATAATTAAACTAAATTCAAGGATAATTTCGAAATTCATGTACTTCTTGTTCTTTTGAATTAGAAATTTTTCATTTAAGAGAGGTGAAGAATTTATGGAATTATTCATAGCTTTAAGACATAGTTTTTAATTACTAATGATCATGTAATAAAGACACAAATATAAACATATAGCATAAAATCGAAAAAGCAGAGAAAAAAATAATAACAAGAAATGCTCTATTACTGAGCTATGGATTTCTTGATGAGGGAATTCCTCATGCTCTCTTGATGTGCAGTCAAATGCTCTATTACTGAGCTATGGATCCTTGAGATGAATCTCTCCATCTCCCATGACTCAAAGGTGGAAGCAATTGTCTTTCCTTTTTCTTCTTCTTTTTTTTTTGAGATTTCTTTGGCCTTAGGTGCCATCAATGGTTATGGAAAAGCAAAAAGCTATGCTTTTACCACACCAAACTTAGAATGTTGCTCGTCCTCGCGCAAAAGAAGAAAGAATAGAAGAAGAAGAAGAGATGTAGGAGAGGGAGAGATGTTTGTGTTTTGGCCATGTAAGGTGGGTTTGGGTGGGAAGAATGGATGGATGTGAGTGGTGAAGAGGTGATGGGGAAGAGAGATTGAAGTGATTGGTGAAGAAGAGAGAAGGTGAGTTGGGGTCGGTAGGGATCCTGTGGGGTCCACAGATCCTAAAGTGTCAAGGATTATCATCCATATACCTATGAGGCATGTAAAACGCCCTCTACAT
This sequence comes from Arachis hypogaea, assembly GCF_003086295.3. Classification (NCBI taxonomy): domain Eukaryota; kingdom Viridiplantae; phylum Streptophyta; class Magnoliopsida; order Fabales; family Fabaceae; genus Arachis; species Arachis hypogaea. The sequence continues at coordinate 54,371,382 of NC_092039.1, read as the reverse complement.
GCAATCTTGCCGTTTGAACGCCGAAGTGATGCATGTTCTGGGCGTTCAACGCCCAGCTGCAGCATGTTTCTGGCGTTGAACACCAGTTCCATGCTTGTTTCTGGCATTCAGCGCCAGCTCTCCTCAGGGTATATTCCTGGCATTTAAATGCCAGGATGCTGCTTGTTTCTGGCATTCAACGCCAGATCCATGCTCTGTTCTGGCGTTGAACGCCAGCCAGATGCTCCTTACTGGCATTTAAATGCCAGTAAGTCCTTCCTCCAGGGTGTGATTTTTCTTCTGCTGTTTTTGATTCTGTTTTTAATTTTAATATTTTTTTCGTGACTCTACATGATCATGAACCTAATAAAACATAAAAGAACAATAAAATAAAATTAGATAAAAATTGGGTTGCCTCCCAATAAGCGCTTCTTTATTGTCAATAGCTTGACAGTGGGGTCTCATGGAGCCTCATAGGTTATTAGGTCAATGTCGTAGACTCCCAACACCAAACTTAGAGTTTGGATGTGGGGATTCAACACAAAACTTAGAGTTTGGCTGTGGCCTCTCAACACCAAACTTAGAGTTTGATTTTAGGGGCTTTGTTTGACTCTGTACTGAGAAAAGCTTTTCATGCTTCCTCTCCATTGTTAAAGAAGAAGATCATTGAGCCTTAAACACAAGGTAGTCCCCATTCAATTGAAGGACTAATTCTCCTCTGTTAACATCTATCACAGCTCCTGCTGTGGCTAGGAAAGGTCTTCCAAGGATGATGCATTCATCCTCCTCCTTCCTAGTGTCTAAGATTATGAAATCAGCAGGGATGTAAAGGCCTTCAACCTTTACCTGTCCTCTACCAATCCATAAGCTTGTCTTACTGACTTGTCTACCAATTGTAATGAAAATATGGCAGGCTGTACCTCAATGATCATCAGCTTCTCCATTACAGAGAGTGGCATAAGATTTATGCTTGACCCCAGGTCACACAGAGCCTTTTCAAAGGTCATGGTGCCTATGGTACAGGGTATTAAGAATTTGTCAGGATCTTGTCTTTTTTGAGGTAAGGTTTGCTGAACCCATGTATCTAGTTCACTGATGAGCAAGGGAGATTCACCTTCCCAAGTCTCATTACCAAATAACTTGGCATTCAGCTTCATGATAGCTCCTAGATATTGAGTAACTTGCTCTCCAATTACATCTTCATCTTCTTCAGAGGAAGAATAGTCTTCAGAGCTCATGAATGGCAGAAGAAAGTTTAATGGGATCTCTATGGTCTCTATATGAGCCTCAGATTCTCTTGGGTCCTCAATAGGGAACTCCTTCTTGCTTGAGAGACGTCCCATGAGCTATTCCTCATTGGGATTCACGTCCTCTCCTTCCTCTCTAGGTTCGGCCATGTTGATTATATCTATGGCCTTGCACTCTCTTTTTGGATTCTCTTCAGTATTGCTTGGGAGAGTACTAGGAGGAGTTTCAGTGATTTTCTTACTCAGCTGGCCTACTTGTGCCTCCAGATTTCTGATGGAGGACCTTGTTTCACTCATGAAATTTAAAGTGGCCTTAGACAGATCAGAGACTAAATTTGCTAAGTTAGAGGTACTCTGTTCATAATTCTCTGTCTGTTGCTGAGAAGATGATGGATAAGGCTTGATAATACTGAGCCTATTTCTTCCACCATTATTAAAGCCTTGTTGAGGCTTTTGTTGATCCTTCCATGAGAAATTTGGATGATTTCTCCATGATGAATTATAGGTGTTTCCATAAGGTTCACCCATATAATTTACCTCTGCTATTGTAGGGTTCTCAGGATCATCGGCTTCTTCTTTAGAAGATGCCTCTTTAGTACTGTTGGATGCATTTTGCCATCCATTCAGACTTTGAGAAATCATGTTGACTTGCTAAGTTAAAATTTTGTTCTGAGCCAATATGGCATTCAGAGCATCAATTTCAAGAACTCCCTTCCTTTGAGGCGTCCCATTATTCACAAAATTCCTCTCAGAAGTGTACATGAACTGGTTATTTGCAACCATGTCAATAAGTTCTTGAGCTTCTTCAGGCGTTTTCTTTAGGTGAATGGATCCACCTGCAGAATGGTCTAGCGACATCTTAGAGAACTCAGATAGACCATAATAGATTATATCTATCATGGTCCATTTTGAAAACATGTCAGAAGGACATCTTTTGGTCATCTGCTTGTATCTTTCCCAAGCTTCATATAGGGATTCACCATCTTTTTGTTTGAAGGTCTGAACATCCACTCTAAGCTTGCTCAGCTTTTGAGGAGGAAAGAACTTAGCCAAGAAGGCCATGACCAACTTATCCCAAGAGTCCAGGCTATCTTTAGGTTGAGAGTCCAACCATGCTCTAGCTTTGTCACTTACAGCAAAAGGGAAAAGCATGAGCCTGTAGACTTCAGGATCTACTCCATTAGTCTTAACAGTCTCACAGATCTGCAAGAACTCAATTAAGAACTGGTAGGGATCTTCGGATGGAAGTCCATGAAACTTGCAGTTTTGTTACATTAGAGCAACTAATTGAGGTTTCAGCTCAAAATTGTTTGTTCCAGTGGCAGGAATTGAGATGTTTCTTCCATCAAACTTGGACGTAGGTGTAGTATAATCACCAATCATCCTTCTTGCATTATTGTTGTAGGGTTCGGCTGCCTCTCCTTTTCTTGTTCGAAAATTTTAGCAAGGTTGTCTTTGGATTGTTGTAATTTAGCTTCTCTTAGTTTTCTCTTCAGAGTCCTTTCAGGTTCAGGGTCAGCTTCAACAAGAATGCCTTTTTCCTTGTTCCTGCTCATATGAAAGAGAAGAGAACAAGAAAAGAAGAGAAGAGGAATTCTCTATGTCACAGTAAAGAGGTTCCTTATTGTTAGTAGAAGAAGAAAGGGAATAAAGAAAGGAGAATCCAAACAGAAGGGTGAGGATAGGGGTAGTGATTTGAGATGAAGAAAGGTGAAGAGAAGTGTTAGTAAATAAATAAATAAATAGAAGAAGAGGAGAGGGAAAGAATTGCGAAAATAATTTTTGAAAAGGAGTTAATAATTTTCGAGAATTAAGATAAGAAATAAAATTAAAATTAAAAATTGAAACAATTAATTAATTTAAGAATAAATTTGAAAAAAGGTGAGATATTTTCGAAAATTAGAGAGGGATAAGTAGTTAAGTTGTTTTGAAAAAGATAAGAAACAAACAAAAAGTTAGTTAGTTAATTGAAAAAGATTTGCAAATCAAATTTGAAAAGATAAGAAGATAAGGAGATAAGAAGTTAGAAAAGATATTTTAAAATCAAATTTTTGAAAAAAGATAAAATTTTGAAAAAAAAAAGATATGATATAAAAGATAAAATGAAAAGATATGATTAAAAAGATATGGTTAGAAAAGATTTAATTCTTAAAATTAAAATTAATTATTTAACTAACAAGAAACTAAAAGATAAAATTCTAGAATTTAAAGACTGAATCTTTCTTAACAAGAAAGTAACAAACTTCAAATTTTTGAACCAATCACATTACTTGTTAGTTAAGTTTCGAAAATTTTGAAATAAAATTAAGAAAAACATTTTGAAAAATAATTTTTGAAATTTTCAAAAATCATGAAAGAAAAATGAAAAAAGATTTGAATTTTGAAAAAGTTTTAAAAAGATAAGATTTTTAAAATTTGAAAATTTGACTTGACTTACAAGAAACAACTAATTTTAAAAATTTTTGACTAAGTCAACCCAAATTTTCAAAATGTTGAGAGAAAAAAGGAAAAGATATTTTTTTATTTTTGAATTTTTAATGATGAGAGAGAAAAACACAAATATGACCCAAAACATGAAAATTTTGGATCAAAACCAATGATGCATGCAAGAACACTATGAATGTCAAGATGAACACCAAGAGCACGTTGAAGATCATGATGAACATCAAGAACATATTTTTGAAAAATTTTTGATGCAAAGAAAACATGCAAGACACCAAACTTAGAAATCTTTAATGCTTAGACAATATGAATGCAAAGATGCACATGAAAAACAATAAAAGACACAAAACAAGAAAACATCAAGATCAAACAAGAAGACTTACCAAGAACAACTTGAAGATCATGAAGAACACTATGAATGCATGAATTTTCGAAAATTGCAAGAACAAAATGAATATGCAATTGACACCAAACTTAAAACATGACACAAGACTCAAATAAGAAACACAAAAATATTTTTTATTTTTATAATTTTATTATTTTTTTTGATTTTACTTTATATTTTTCGAAAAACATATAGGACAAAGGAAGTAATGAATTCAAAGTCCTCAATCAAAATCCCAGGAATCATACCAGGATAGTCTAAAGCTTGATGGCCAGCCAAGCTTCAGCATACCATTTTGAAACTCTAGAATTCATTCTTAAAAACTCTAAAGGATTTTTCGAAAATAGAGGGAGAAAATCTTTGAAAAATATTTTTGAAAATTTTTTGAAAAGAAAATAAAATAAAAAAAGAAAATTACCTAATCTGAGCATCAAGATGAACCGTTAGATGTCCAAACTCGAACAATCCCCGGCAACAGCGCCAAAAACTTGGTGGACGAAATTGTGATCATCAACAATGGCGCCAAAAACTTGGTAGCGCTCTCAAACGTGACTCACACTTAGTCACAACTCCGCACAACTAACCAGCAAGTGCATTGGGTCGTCCAAGTAATACCTTACGTGAGTAAGGGTCGATCCCACGGAGATTGTTGGTATGAAGCAAGCTATAGTCATCTTGTAAATCTCAGTTAGGCGGATAGTAAATGTTATGGAGTTTTCGAATAATAAATAAAACAGAAAATAAAGATAGAGTTACTCATGTAATTCAATGGTGGGAATTTCAGATAAGTGTGTGGAGGTGCTTGTCCCTGTTGGATCTCTGCTTTCCTACTGTCTTCCTTCAATCCTTCTTATTCCTTTCCATGGCAAGCTGTATGTAGGGCATCATCGTTGTCAATGGCTACATCACATCCTCTCAGTGAAAAAGGTCCAAATGCTTTGTCACGACACGGCTAATCATCTGTCAGTTCTCGATCATGTTGGAATAGAATCCCTAGATTCTTTTGCGTTTGTCATCACGCCCAACAACCGCGAGTTTAAAGCTCGTCACAGTCATTCAATCCCAGAATCCTACTCAGAATACCACAGACAAGGTTTAGACTTTCCGGATTCTCATGAATGCTGCCATCAATTCTAGCTTATACCACGAAGATTCTGATTAAGGAATCCAAGAGATATGCGCCCGGTCTAGGATAGAACGGAAGTGGTTGTCAGTCACGCGTTCATAGGTGAGAATGATGATGAGTGTCTCGGATCATCATATTCATCATGTTGAAGTGCAACGAATATCTTAGAATAAGAACAAGCGGAATTGAATAGAAAATAGTAGTAATTGCATTGAAACTTGAGGTACAGCAGAGCTCCACACCCTTAATCTATGGTGTGTAGAAACTCCACCGTTAAAAATACATAAGTGATGAAGGTCCAGGCATGGCTGAATGGCCAGTCCCCAAACGTGATCAAAAGATCAAAAAATACAATCAAAGACACTTAATACAATAGTAAAAAGTCCTATTTATACTAGACTAGCTACTAGAGTTTACAAAAGTAAGTAATTGATGCAGAAATCCACTTCCAGGACCCACTTGGTGTGTGCTTCAGCTGAGCTTGAGATTTACATGTGCAGAGGCTTCTTTTGGAGTTGAACGGCAAGTTGTAACGTGTTTTTGGCGTTCAACTCTGGTTCGTGGCGTGTTTCTGGCGTTTGACTCCAGAATGCAGCATGGAACTGGCGTTGAGCGCCAGTTTACGTCATCTAATCACAAAATCTATTATATATTTCTGGAAAGCTCTGTATGTCTACTTTCCAACACCGTTGAGAGCGTGCCATTTAGAGTTTTGTAGCACCAAAAAATCCATTTCGAGTGCAGGGAGGTCAGAATCGAACAGCATCAACAGTCCTTTGTCAGCCTTTTATCAGAGTTTTGCTCAGGTCCCTCAATTTCAGCCATAAATTACCTGAAATTACAGAAAAACACGCAAACTCATAGTAAAGTCCAGAAATATGAATTTAGCATAAAAACTAATGAAAACATCCCTAAAAGTAGCTAGATCCTACTAAAAACTACATAAAAACAATGCCAAAAAGCGTAGAAATTATCCGCTCATTACCTTCTCAAGCCAAATTTTCAATGACATTCTTCAGGTTGTATTAATCATTTATTGAATGCCCATAGAGCTTGTGGTATTCGTAATACTCATTTTGACTTCCAGCCTTCTTGTGTTTAATCAGATGAGGTGGTGGAAGTTTCTAAGTATGAAATATCTCTCTCTAGACATCTACAAGGGAGACTCGTAAGGAGTGTAGCTATGGTATCTCTGAGGTTTATCCGAGCTGTATTCCTCCTTTTTCTTTTTCCCTAGGTGGGTAAGGCAGGTTGGGCCTTGGGAGAGGTTCTTGTAGTCGAGCATTTTCCTCCATGTTGATGTACTTCTCTGCCCATTCTTGAACTTCGTATGAGGAAGTTGGGTGTCGCTTCGATATGGATTGAGAAAATGGTCCTTGTTCAAAGCCATCTAATCACATGATTAATGCTCGATGGGTAAGTTTTGTATCCCCAGACACGCTTTATTAAATCTCCCCATATAATCCCAGAGTGTTTCCTTGACTTCCTGCTTCAATCCTAGCAAGCTTGGTGCGTGTTTTACTTTGTCCTTCTGGATGGAACTTCCTTGCCAAGTCATCAAAGCAAGTCACCGATCTGGGAGGTAAGTTGTGGAACCATTTCATCGCAGCCTTAGTCAAGGTTGTTGGGAAGGCTTTATAGCATCCGACGTCTCGGCAAGGTATATCTAGCTTTTGAAATTACTAAGATGGTGCCTTGGATCAGTCATTCCATCGTAGAGATCCATATCGGGCATTTTGAAGTTTCTTGGTACCCTAGCCCGCATGATCTCTTCTACAAATGAATCTTCTCTGCCTAGAAGGCTTTATTCCCAATTTGTTCGATTACCTCGATTTTGGAGGTCGGCCTCCAACTTTAAGAGCTTTTCTTCTAGCTCTCTCCGTCACCTCACTTCTCTCGCTCAGCTTCGTGCTCGAGTTATTTTAGTCAGTCTCGTTGGCCATGGACTATGTCTAGTATCTCAATTGCATGAGAGGGCTCCTCATCTTCAGGATGGTGGATTTCGGAATGGATCCTCCTTTGGTGGGGATTTCTTGACGTCCCTTCCCCGTGAGGCCCTTGGGTGGGGATTTCCTGACGTCCCCTCCCGGTGTGGTATAATCAGTGACCACACTTCATCTCTTCCCATGAGCAATTAAATCAAGAAATTGGGCAATTGTTCAAGCTTAGAGAGATTGGGTTGCCAAGAAATTGGAACCCAATCACTTATGATTGCCAAGGAGATCAATAGATGCTTTGATTGAGGAAGAGATGAAAATGAATTTGATCTCGAGAATACAACATCTCCTGAGCCCAATGAATTCCCAATCTATGATCTTACCCATTCTCTTTACTTTCTGCCATTTATTTCCATGTTCATCTCCCCGATTCCTCATTTAAGATTCTGCACTTTATTTCCTGCAATTTACTTTCCCGCCATTTAATTTCCTGCAACATCAACTATACTTTGTTTAGCTCAACTAACATATTCTTCCAACTAAAGTTGCTTGATCAATCAATCCCTGTGGGATTCGACCTCACTCTATTGTGAGTTTTTACTTGACGACAATTTGGTATACTTGCCGAAGAGAAATTTGTTGAGAGACAAGTTTTCATGCATCAACAAGTTCCATACAAGGTCAAATTTTGAAGGAAGCTAGCCAACCATGTCCTTTTACTACCTAAACTAACACTAAACTCAGTTAGAAGGTATAACTATGATTATGATGATGGCATAGTTTAGTTGAGGCTAATTAGATGATTGATGTGTTAAAAGAATAATATACCAAGATAGACTTTAACAGTGGTGCGGTATTTTACAACCCGCACTACTAACTGGAAAGTGCACCGGGTCGTACCAAGTAATACCTTACGTGAGTAAGGGTTGATCCCACGAGGATTGATGGATCAGGAAACAATAGTGTTTGATAGGATTAACTCAGTTAGGCAAACAGAAAATGGTTTTGAGATATTCAAAGAGCATTAAGCAGCAAATTGGAATATTAAAGACAGGCAGATAAATAAGTTGAGAATAAAGTATTGAGAAAGCAGTTAAGGTTTCAGAGTTATCTATTTTCCGGATTAACTTTTATTACTGATTAATTTAATCAAGCAAAATTTAATTTCATGGCAAACTGTATGTGACTAGACCCTAATTCCTTAGACCTTCCTAGTCTCCTCTAAAATTCATTAATTGCCAATTCCTTGGTCAATTAATTCCAATTAGAAGGTGATGATCAATTTCTAGTTTATATGCCAAAAGAATTCTAATTATCCACAAATAAAGGGATTATATGTCACGTATCCCGTTAAATACAAAAAATTAAAAATTCAGTATAATATGTTTTCAAGCTGTTGTTCAAGTAAAGAGCTTTTCCAAGTTTTACAAGAACTCAATTAGAACATGGGTCATACTTCCGTTCCACCCATATTCATAAAATAAAGAACGAAAACAATTATTGAAATATGAATCAAGACATGAATTAAATTAAAAAGATCAAACGAATCAATCCATGAAAATAGACAGAGCTCCTAACCTTAACAATGAAGGATTAGTTGCTCATGGTCCAGAGAAGAAAAATAAGGGTTCTGGTAACCATCTGTCCCATGTCTAAATATACAGAGTGCCTATTTATAACTAATCCTAATAAATTATTATCTAATTATCTAAAAATAAAAATAATATCTTTTCCTAAATGATAAGATTTGAATTTAAATTCGAATTAATTAACAAGTCTTCAGCTGATGGGTGGGGACCACTTGCTTTGTCCATTCTGCAGCATCTAATCTGTGTTTTCTGGGCGGGAAACTGGTTCAAAAAGGCAGCTCAAAATCCACATCAGCGATTTCTGTAAATTCTGCAGATCGCGCACGTCACGCATACGCGTCGCTGGTCTTCTTCGCAAGTCACGCGGATGCGTCAGTCACGCGAACGCGTCGCTGAGCAAATCTTCAAATCACGCGTACGCGTCAGTCACACGTACGCGTCGCCATGTATACTTCCATATCACGCGCACGCATCAGGAACGCGTGCGTGTTGCTCCTTGCAGCCATCTCCTTTGATTCTTGTGCTGTAGAAACTCCATCAAATTCCGCCGATTGCTACCTAAAATAAACAGTATTGCACAAAACTCAAAATAGCATCCATAGTGGCTAAAATATAATTAATTCTTAATTAAACTCAATAAATTAGATGCAAATTCACTAGGAAAAGATAGACATGATGCTCACGCAACACAACACCAAACTTAAACTGTTGCTTGTCCTCAAGCAACGAAAACTAATATAAGCTTAGGATGTGAATTTGCATGAGAATGAGAATTCGATTAAGCCCGTGTCTCTTCTTATACTGGGGTCTACAACTGCAATCCTGAATAGGTTTGGCATCTCGCTCTCCTTTAAATCAGAAGAATGTTAATGTCATTCGGAATTTGAATCCGGATAATATTATGTATTCTCTGATCTTTTATATTTCAGTTTAATCATTGAACACAGCAAAATTTACTTTAATTTTTTTTTCTTTGGTGCTTTACACCTTGAGCCTAGCCGTGACTTTAAATGTTTTGTTTCAAGAGTTACTTGACACAAAAACACCACAAGCACTTAACTGGGGAACTCTCTTTGAGTTCTGATTTTTTTTAATTGCTCCCAGACAGTGGTGCTCAAAGCCTTTGGCATACTCTGTTAAATACAATTGATCTCGACTCTAAGTGTTCTGTCTCAAGGATTACTTGACACAATCACACCACAAGCATATGACTAGGGAAACAACTCTTTGAGCTTTTAATCATGTCTGACATCCCTAGTCATTGATGCTCAGAGCCTTGGACCTTGCTTTTATTTATTAATTATTATTTATTTATTGATTATTTATTTTTTTTTACTTTTTTTTCGCTGTTTCTTTTGCTTCAAGGATTAAATTTTTATTTATTTCAGAGAAGTCATAATAATTCTCTAAATTCCTGTTCCTTATACATCAACATCCCTTGATTCAAGTTCAAATATACATTGTTCATATCATGCATTCAAAGATCACAGAAAATACCACCACCTTTAAGTAAATCAGACTATTCTTAAAATTAACTTAATTTCTCATGAAATACATCACTTCTTTTTCTTTTCTTTTTAGATTCAAGTTCAGTGAGTGGTACATGAAACATCTTTTCAACATTAAAGCAATTAAAAGAAAACTAAACTAGTCCTAGGATTCTAACTAATAAAGGATCATGCAACAGACAATGTAAAATAGCAGAAACCGGAAGTTAACATAGAAAAAGAGGGGAGGAATAAAAATGAAAGGAACTCAACCACCTTAGTTATCCTAGCGGTCGCTTTATTCTTCAGGTTGTGCTCCTTAATGAAGATGATTCGCCTCCCTTTTGTGCCAGAAAACCAATAAGCGCAGCGTCCAACAACACCAAACTTAAAGGTTTGCTTGTCCTCAAGCAAAGAAGAAGTGAAAAGAGAAGAGACAAATATTATGAGGAGAAAAATAAAAGGATGAAAGAATAAGAGAGAATTAGGATTGAGAGAGAGAGAAAAAGAAAACTGGGCGGCGCAAGTGACGCGTGCGTGTAAGGCACGCGTGCGCGTGGGTTGCGCATTCTTCATAATGACGCGTTAGCATCAGGCACGCGTCCGCGTGCCCTGGATTTTGTGCGATTTGCGCGAAGCCAGCCGCGCGCCCGCACGACTCTCTGTTCACATGGCTTGGGAGCCAATTCTTCATACGACGCGTTCGCATCGTGCACGCGCTCGCATGGATGGCCATATGTGCAACTGACGCGAACGCGTCAGTCACGCGTCCGCGTGCTCTAACTTGTGCTTTTAGCACACTTCCTACCCCAAGCTTGCACAACTCTCTGCCCCAAACACTCTTTTACGTCGAATTTGCAGGTCACGCGTTCACGTCAGGGACGCGCCCGCGTGAATGGCCAAAAGTGCAAACGACGCGCACGCGTGGGTTATGCGTACGCGTGGTCTTGTTTGTGCGCCAAGCATGAGTCTAGTGCCATTCCTGCTCAACTCTCTATCAAATTTTATTTTTCACTCACGCATGATCGATGCGTTCGCGTCAGTGACGCTTGCGCATCGTATGCGTTTTTTTTTTGAAATATATATAGAGCTTGAGGTGTTCGGTTCCTGAGAAAAAATAGCTGCATGATCAAAAAATTAGTAAGAACTCAGTAAAAATCAAACAAGTAAGAAACTACTACTACAAAAAATAACTAAGGATACGAAATCATCGGGTTGCCTCCCGACATGCACTTCTTTATCGTCACTAGCTTGACGGTTAGTTCTGCTAATTCAGTAGATGAGTGGACCTCTGGCGATCAATCTCGCCTCCAAGATAGTGGTTCAACCTATGGCCATTCATTGTAAATTTCCTATCAGAATTCTCTTCCTATATTTCCAAATGACCATATGGTAAAGCTCTGGTACCCACAAACGGTCGTAACCATTGGGATTTTAGCTACCCGGGAAAGAATTTGAGCCTTGAATTATATAAAAGTACTCTTTGTCCTGGCTCAAAGCCTCTGATGGCAATCTTTTTGTCATGCAGTAGCTTGGTTCTTTCCTTATAAAGCTTGGCATTCTCATAGGCTGAATATCTGAATTCACCAAGCTCATTCAACTGAAGCATTCGCTTGATTCCTACAGCTTTCGAATCAAGATTCAGATACCTAATTGCCCAGTAAGCTTTATGCTCCAGCTCAACTAGCAAGTGACAGGCTTTGCCATAGACCAACTGGTAAGGGGACATGCCAATAGGAGTCTTGTACACTATCTGGTATGCCCAGAGAGCATCATCAAGCTTCCTATACCAGTCCTTTCTGGAAATACTGACGGTCTTCTCTAGAATCCTCTTAAGTTCCCTGTTGAAAACTTCAACCTGTCCACTTGTCTGAGGGTGATAGGGGGTTGCCACTTTATGACGGACTCCATATCTCAGCAGAAGAGAGTCCAGCTGTCTGTTGCAGAAATGGCTTCCTCTATCACTAATGAGTGTCCGTGGGACACTAAACCGGCTAAAGATATATCTCTGAAGAAAGCTCATTACCACTTTGGCATCATTGGTGAGCAAAGCCACAGCTTCCACCCACTTGGACACATAGTCAACTGCCACTAGAATATAGTTGTTTGAATGTGAGGGTGGAAAAGGTCCCATGAAATCAATACCATACACATCAAATAACTCAACCTCAAGAATTCCCTGCTGTGGCATTTCATGGTTGGCAGGGAGATTTGTAGCTTTTTCACATCTGCCACAGTGCTTCACAAATGCTCTTGAGTCCCTGAAGAGAGTCAGCCAGTAAAACCCGCTCTGAAGGACTTTTGTAGCTGTCCTTTCACCACCAAAGTGACCTCCATAATCAGACCCATGACAGTGTGATGAGCGGATAATTTATACGCTTTTTGGCATTATTTTTAGTATGTTTTTAGTATGTTTTAGTTAGTTTTTATTATATTTTTATTATTTTTTAGTTAAAATTCACTTTTCTGGACTTTACTATGAGTTTGTGTGTTTTTCTGTGATTTCAGGTATTTTTTGGCTGAAATTGAGGGACCTGAGCAAAAATCTGATTCAGAGGCTGAAAAGGACTGCAGATGCTGTTGGATTCTGACCTCCCTTCACTCGAAGTGGATTTTCTGGAGCTACAAACGCCCAATTGGCGCGCTCTCAACGGCGTTGGAAAGTAGACATCCTGGGCTTTCCAGCAATATATAATAGTTCATACTTTACCTGAGATTTGATGGCCCAAACTGGCGTTCCAAGTCAGCTCAAAACTGCCCGGCGTTAAACGCTGGAACTGGAACAAGAATGGGAGTTAAACGCCCAAACTGGCACAAAAGCTGGCGTTTAACTCCAAGAATGCTCAGCCCAAGCACACACCAAGTGGGCCCGGAAGTGGATTTTTATGTCATTTACTCATCTCTGTAAACCCTAGGCTACTTGTTCTCTACAAATAGGACATTTTGCTATTGTATTTTCATCTTTGGACATCTAGTTCTTAGATCAGATCTTGGTAGCTATCTTTAGTCTTATGCTATCTTAGATCATGGGGGCTGGCCTCTCGGCCATGCCTAGACCTTGTTCTTATGTATTTTCAATGGTGGAGTTTCTACACACCATAGATTAAGGTGTGGAGCTTTGCTGTACCTCGAGTATTAATGCAATTACTATTGTTCTTCTATTCAATTCAGCTTATTCTTGTTCTAAGATATTCATTTGCACCCAAGAACATGATGAATGTGATGATTATGTGACACTCATCATCATTCTCACTTATGAACGAGTGCCTGACAACCACTTCTATTCTACAAGCAAACAAGGCTTGAATGTTTATCTCTTGGATCCCTTGATCGGAATCTTCACAAGCTAGAATTGATGGCGGCATTCAAGAGAATCCAGAAGGTCTAAACCTTGTCTGTGGTATTTTGAGTAGGACTCAATGATTGAATGACTGTGACGAGCTTCAAACTCCTGAAGGCTGGGCGTTAGTGACAGACGCAAAAGAATCACTGGATTCTATTCCAACCTGATTGAGAACCGACAGATGATTAGCCGTGCCGTGACAGGGTGCGTTGAACATTTTCGCTGAGAGGATGGGCGGTAGCCACTAACAATGGTGAAACCCTACATACAGCTTGCCATGGAAAGGAGTAAGAATGATTGGATGAAGACAGTAGGAAAGCAGAGAGACGGAAGGGACAAAGCATCTCCATTCGCTTATCTGAAGTTCTCACCAATGAATTACATAAGTATCTCTATCTTTATTTTATGCTTTATTCGTATATCATCCATAACCATTTGAATCTGCCTGATTGAGATTTACAAGGTGACCATAGCTTGCTTCATACCAACAATCTCCGTGGGATCGACCCTTACTCGCGTAAGGTTTATTACTTGGACGACCCAGTGCACTTACTGGTTAGTTGTGCGAAGTTGTGATAAATAGTTGAGATTACAATTGAGCGTACCATGTTGATGGCGCCATTGATGATCACAATTCCGTGCACCACAGTGCCAAAGAATCTATTGCTTTTCCTCATCCGGGACACATCTCCGGATTATTCCATCTGAGCACCTTTTAAAAAGGTATGGTTCTTCCCAAATGTAGTACTTTGCATTAGTCAGTAGCTTCTTCACCTGTTGCCTACTGTACTCCCTTGGGATAAAATTCATGGCCTTATAATTTGCAATGTCTGCAAACCATGGTGCCTACTGAATGAGGAATAATTGCTCATCTGGGAACATCTCAATCACAGCTGTGGGTGGTTGTACTCCTGCTTCCGGCTCAATTCTGGAGAGATGGTCAGGTACTTGATTCTCTGACCCTTTTTTGTCTTTTATCTTAATATTAAACTCCTGAAGGAGCAACACCCATCTGATTAACCTTGGTTTAGAATCCTGTTTGGTTAGAAGGTACTTCAAAGCAGCATGATCAGTATAAATAATAACCTTAGAACCAAGTAAATAGGACCTAAACTTATCAGCAGCGTACACAGCAGCTAATAATTCCTTTTCTGTAGTTGTGTAATTCTTTTGGGCATCATTTAACACACGAATGGCATAGTAAATGACATGTACAAGCTTACCATGCCTCTGTCCTAAAACAGCTCCTATAGCAAAATCACTAGCATCACACATTAATTCAAATGGTAGATCCCAGTCAGGGGGAGCTATAACAGGGGCAGAGGTAAGGTTTGCTGTCAGAGTTTCAAAAGCATGAAAATAATTAGAAACAAAGACAAAAGGAACATTAGCAACCAAGAGGTTGCTTAGAGGTTTAGCTATTTTAGAAAAATCCTTTATAAATCTTTTATAAAATCCTGCATGACCCAAGAAACTCCTGATTGTCTTAACATTAGTTGGTGGTGGTAATTTTTCAATTACTTCCAACTTTGCTCTATCAACCTCAATCCCCTTACTTTAAATCTGGTGTCCAAGAACAATACCTTCTGTAACCATAAAATGGCATTTTTTCCAGCTTAAAACAAGGTTTGATTCTTAACACCGTTTCAAGACAAGAGATAAATGCTTAAGGCAGGATTCAAAAGAATTACCAAAACCAGAAAAGTCATCCATAAATACCTCAATAAACTTTTTAACCATATCAGAAAAAATTGAAAGCATACACCTCTGAAAAGTTGCTGAAGCATTGCAAAGTCCAAAAGGCATTCTTCTGTAGGCAAATACTCCAAAGGGGCATGTGAATGTTGTCTCTCCTGATCTTGAGGGTCCACTACAATTTGATTATATCCAGAATATCCATCTAGAAAATAGTAAAATGCATGACCAGCTAACCTCTCAAGCATTTGATCAATGAAAGGCAGGGGAAATGATCCTTCCTTGTAGCAGTGTTCAGCCTCCTGTAGTCTATACACATTCTCCATCCCGTGACGGTTCTTGTGGGAATAAGCTCATTCTTTTCATTCTTGTTCACTGTCATCCCTCCTTTCTTGGGAACTACCTGCACAGGACTTACCCTAGGACTGTCAAAAATAGGATAAATAATTCCTGCTTCCCATAGTTTCATTACCCCTTTTTGGACCACCTCTTTCATGATTGGATTGAGTCTCCTTTGTGGTTGCACAACTGGTTTAGCATCATCTTCAAGGAGGATCTTGTGCATACACTTGGTTGGACTAATCCCCTTCAAGTCACTAATGGTCCACCCAAGAGCTGTTTTATGACTCTTGAGCACTGCAATAAGCGCCTCATCCTCTTCAGGCTTCAGGGAAGAGCTTATAATTACTGGATATAAGTCATTCTCACCTAGGAACACATGTTTCATAGAAGGGGGTAAAGATTTGAGCTCAAGCTTGGGGGCTTCCTCCTCTGCTTTAGGCGTGTGAACCATAGCCTTTTGGGGTGGTGAATTATCAATTTTAACTACTTCATACTCAGGGATAGGATCTAGAATGTCATCAAGCACCTCAGCTTTCAGTACCTCTTGAACAAGTGGTTCAATGACATCTATTTTTATACACCCTTCAGAATCATTAGGATGCTTGAGAGCTTCAAAAACATGAAGGACCACCTGTTCCTCATTGACCCTCAGGGTTAATTCACCAATTTGTACATCAATCAGAGCTCTACCTGTAGCTAAAAAGGGTCTACCAAGTATAATAGAGGATTTTACCTCCTCTTCCATGTCTAATATAACAAAATCAACAGAAAAAATGAATGGTCCTACTTTAACAAGTAAATCCTCAACAACACCCACAGGTAATTTAATAGAAAGATCAGCAAGTTGAAGAGAAATACGAGTGGATTTTACCTCCTCAATTTGAAGCTTCTTCATCTCTGAAAGTGGCATGAGATTGATGCTGGCTCCAAGGTCACATAAAGCTCTGTGAATGGTGACATCCCAATGGTGCAAGGAATTACAAAGCTCCCTGGGTCTGGCATCTTCTCAGGAAGGTTGTGTGGGATAATGGCACTGCATTTTTTGGTTAACACCACTGTTTCTTGTTCCTTCCAGTTCCTCTTGTGGGTCAGCAATTCTTTCATAAATTTAGCATAGAGAGGCATTTGCTCCAGAGCCTCTGCAAAGGGAATGTTAATCTATAGCTTCTTGAAGACATCTAGAAATTTAGAAAACTGCTTTTCTTTTGAAGCCTTTTGAAGTCTCTGAGGATATGGCATTTTTGGCTTGTATTCAGGAGCCTTTGGCAATGTAGGATACGTGTCTAGAAAGTCAGGGAATGGGTTGTTTGCACGCTTTGGAGGGCTGTGCTCCACTTCTTCCTTTTTCTCCTCTGGAGCTTTCTTTTCAACTAGCTCTTCATTGGTCCTTGTCTCAGAGCCAGCTATTTTACCACTTTTCAATTGAATAACCTTGCAGTCTTCTCTTGGGTTCACCACTGTATCACTTGGAAATGTACTTGCAGATCTCTCAGGTATTTGCTTGCTCAGCTGGCCCATTTACACTTTTAAGTTTCTAATGGAGGCTCTGGTTTCCCGTATAAAACTCTTCATCATCTCCCAATTAGAATCTTCCTTGGATTTAGAGTTAGCCTGCTGAGGCTGAGATTGGCGGTTATTGTAACTATTCTGTTGGAAACTGCCCTGAGAGTTATTGTTGAAATTCTGAGGTCTCTGGGATTGGTCCCTCCACCCAAAATTTGGGTGATTTCCCCATCCTTGATTGTATGTCTGAGAATAGGGGTCATTATTGGGATTTCTAGAACCGTTCTCCATGTAATTAACCTGTTCAGAAGAGGATTGGGCATAATCATAGTTGTCATTCTACACTAAATGTCCTGCCATGTCATAAGAGATCTCTTGAGGTGGATTTTGGGTGTTAATAGCTGAGACTTGCATGCCACCCATGTGTTGAGTAAGTAGATTTATTTGCTGAGACATAAGCTTGTTCTGAGCAAGAATAGCATTAAGAGCTTCCACTTCCATGACACCCTTCTTCTGAGGAGTCTTAGAGTTCACAGGATTCCTGTTAGGTGAGTATAAATATTGGTTGCTAGCAACCAATTCAACAAGCTCAATAGTCTCCTCCGGTGTCTTCTTCTTGTGCAATGAACCTCCTACATAATTGTCTAAGCACATCTTGGATATTTCACCCAAGCCTTCATAAAAGATGTCTAGTTGAGTCCATTTGGAGAACATCTCCGGAGGGCATTGCCTAGTCAGTAGCTTGTATCTCTCCCAAGTTTCATACAGAGTCTCACCATATTTCTGCCTGAAGGTCTGAACCTCCATTCTAAGCTTAGTCAGCTTCTTTGGTGGGAAAAATTTTGTGAAAAACTCAGTAACCACCTTGTTCTAAGTATCCAAACTCTCCTTGGGTTGGAAATCCAGCCATAGCTTTGCTCCATCCCTCAGAGCAAATGAGAAGAGTATGAGTTTGTACACATATGGGTTTACTCCATTTTTCTTCACAGTATCACAAATTTGCAGAAAACTAGAAATAAACTGATTTGGATCTTTGTGGGGAAGACCATGATACTGGCAGTTTTGTTGCACCAGGGTGACCAGTTGAGGCTTCAACTCAAAGTTGTTCACAGCAATAGGAGGCACCACGATGCTTTTTCCATAAAGATCTGCAGTAGGAGAAGAGTAAGAGCCAAGCACTCTCCTTTGTTGCTCATTCCAATTCGGATTTGCCACATTGGCATTCTCAGTATTAGTCGGATCCATAGTGGATTCTGTAGCCTTGTAAAGTCTTGCTTGTTGTAAACGCCGCCTGAAAGTCCTTTCAGGTTCAGGATCAAAGTCTAAGAGATGTTCTTTGTCTCTGTTCCTGCGCATAAACAAACAAAAAACAAGAAAGAATGGGAATCTCTACGTCAGAGTGTAAAGAATTCCCAGTGAGGTAACCTGTGTAAAGAAATAAAATATATATATATACTAAATAAATAAATAAATAAATAGACAACACCAAACTTAATTTCAGAAATTAAGAAAAATATTGGTGCTATTATTTATTAAATTTTCTTTTCAAAATCTTTTTTTATAAAATAGATTTTAATAAAATAAAATGCCTAATCTAAGCAATCAAAAAACTGATAGTTGTTAATCACTATCAATCCCCGGCAATGGCGCCAAAAACTTGGTGCGGTATTTTACAACCCACACTACTAACCGGCAAGTGCACTGGGTCGTACCAAGTAATACCTTACGTGAGTAAGGGTCGATCCCAGGAGGATTGATGGATCAAGCAACAATAGTGTTTGATAGGATTAACTCAGTTAGGCAAGCGGAAAATGGTTTTGAGATATTCAAAGAGCATTAAACATCAAATTTGGAATATTAAAGACAGGCAGATAAATAAGTTGAGAATAAAGTATTGAGAAAGCAGTTAAGGTTTCAGAGTTATCTATTTTCCGGATTAACTTTTATTACTGATTAATTTAATCATGCAAAATTTAATTTCATGACAAACTGTATGTAACTAGACCCTAATTCCTTAGACCTTCCTAGTCTCCTCTAAAATTTATTAATTGCCAATTCCTTGGTCAATTAATTCCAATTAGAGGGTGATGATCAATTTCTAGTTTATATGCCAAAAGAATTCTAATTATCCACAAATAAGGGGATTATATGTCACGTATCCCGTTAAATACAAACATTTAAAAATTCAGTATAATATGTTTTCAAGCTGTTGTTCAAGTAAATAGTTTTTCCAAGTTTTACAAGAACTCAATTAGAACATGGGTCATACTTCCGTTTCACCCATATTCATAAAATAAAGAACGAAAACAATTATTGAAATATGAATCAAGACATGAATTAAATTAAAAAGATCAAATGAATCAATCCATGAAAATAGACAGAGCTCCTAACCTTAACAATGGAGGATTAGTTGCTCATGGTCCAGAGAAGAAAAATAAGGGTTCTAGTAACCATCTGTCCCATGTCTAAATGTACAGAGTTCCTATTTATAACTAATCCTAATAAATTATTATCTAATTATCTAAAAATAAAAATAATATCTTTTCCTAAAAGATAAGATTTGAATTTAAATTCGAATTAATTAACAAGTCTTCAGCTGATGGGTGGAGACCACTTGCTTTGTCCATTATGTAGCTTCTAATATGTGTTTTCTGGGCTAGAAACTTGTTCAAAAAGGCGGCACAAAATCCACGTCAACGATTTCTGTAAAATCTGCAGATCGTGTATGTCACGCGTACACGTCAGTCACGCGTACGCGTCACCATTTTTCCTTCAGATCACGCGCACGCGTCAGGCACCTGTGCGCGTCGCTCCTCGCAACCATCTCCTTTGATTCTTGTGCTGTAGAAACTCCATCAAATTCTGTCGAATGCTACCTAAAATAAACAGTATTGCACAAAACTCAAAATAGCATCCATAGTGGCTAAAATTTAATTAATTCTTAATTAAACTCAACAAATTAGATGCAAATTCACTAGGAAAAGATAGACAAGATACTCACGCATCAAACAACATCCAAGTTTGGATATTTACTCGTAAATCTCTCGCTAATTAGTCGTTATTCTCAAGTTTGGATATTTTGTGACCGTTTGTTAAGTTTGTCGTTAGTGCATCGCTAATTTCTCGCTAGTTAGTGATGAATTAGTGACAAAAAATTTTCTCGCAAAAATCTGTTGCTAATCTGTTAAATTCTTGTAGTGACAGGATCTGGAGTTTTGTAACAATCTGAAAGGAGGAATGAAGAGATATAGGTGACAATTCCAAATAGAAGCCATGAAACTGGGCCTACAATCCATCTTCATTGAGAAGTGCTCCATTCTAGAGATAGAACACCAGCACCAATCACAGTAGTGATGATATGAGCCACTGCACTTCTTAGAGTTCCTGGTATAGTTGAATTTGATGCAAATAAAGACAAATAAAAATTTCAGAGTGATGACACATCTCCCTCTATCTATGTCACACTATGTAATTAAGATTAAGAATCAGTTATATTTTTTCAAATTAGTTAGATGTGAACTAAAACTACTAATTAGTCACAAACATTATAGTGTATAAAATTATGTATTGCATTGCACTTCAACAATTGTGCTATACAGTCTTTAGCCTTTTCACAATCAACAAAAAAGCATCTTCGATGGTTTTCATATGACTTTAATATTTCCTAATTCTGATTCAAAAACCAAGCATTCTGTTGAAGCTGTTGGTGCAGCTTTTATCTTTTGTTGGTTAGTTGATATTAATAAACTGAATTTCACTAATTCCTTGATCAAATGCGTGGACACAAGAAGGAGAATTAAACAATCCATTGGAAAAGTTTTCTTCTAATTTTGCAATTTTCACATTCAAATCCTATAGTGATGAAATGCACCTAGCATCATTTGCCAGAGGAAT
Source organism: Arachis hypogaea (assembly GCF_003086295.3). Taxonomy (NCBI): domain Eukaryota; kingdom Viridiplantae; phylum Streptophyta; class Magnoliopsida; order Fabales; family Fabaceae; genus Arachis; species Arachis hypogaea. Next base: position 54,350,413 of record NC_092039.1, on the reverse strand, counting down.
ATTTAATTCAGTAAATCAGTTTTCTCTGTTTTTAACATATAACAAACATGCAGATTAAACATCCATTCAAGATCTATGAATGGAACCAATAAATTACACGAACATAAGAATATGTTATAAGCAAATTATATACGAATAAAAATTACTAATAGAATATACTACGTGAGTCACTACTGAATCAAATAATATAGAGAATACCTGCAGTAGCTCGAAGGAGAAAATATATCTGAAACAGTGGCTCGATTCAGAAGCTTTCAACGCGGCAACGATGGCAGAAACTGCGGCAGCAACGGCGGCAAAAACTGCAGCAGCAACGGCGGCAAAAACTGCAGCAACCGTAGCTACAGAGCAAATAGATTTGAAATAATAATGTTGATAGAGGAGGTGACTCGATTGAGAAGCTTCCTGCAATAACCGTGGTAGAAACGACAGCGGAACAGGAAACTGCAACGACAGTAGAATCAACGGTGGAGAACTTAGGTTTTGTGGCCATTATATTCTCTTCTCTCTGACTCAGTCTCATTATGTAAAACTAAGAAGATGAGGTTTTGTTTAAGGGAGTTTAAATTTTAATTATGAATT